>NC_032015.1:14134506-14135026 GCF_001865875.1 Lupinus angustifolius | reverse complement strand
ATCTTGATAGAAAGAATAGGTTCTTGGCTGGGGCTACACCGCAAGAAAGGTTTTCTTGGGCGGTAGGAAGTGAGTCAAACCAAGGGATAAGGTTCTTTAGTTTTCAAGAAAGTGTCTAAGTGTTGTAATTGAAAGAATTGTTTGTAAAACGTTATTTCGATTATAGTGAAGAAAAATCTCCTAGATCAAACGGGGGGCCTAGATGTAGTTTACAAGTGGACCCGCAAACGAACCAGGATAAAAACCTTGTTGAACGCTTTTCTTTCCCTACTCTCTTTATTGCTTTAATCGATTACTTTGTATAGTTGTTTTTAGCTGTAATAATCTGTTTCTATATTGCACTGTTGTAACTCTGATATATCTGTTAGCTCTGTATATTTGCTTCGATCTCAGTTGCTTATTGTACAAGAAACTAAAACTGTTTGTGCGATCTAAGCTGTTTTAATCGATTAAAAAGCTGGAGTTAATCGATTATTCTTTCTATGTTAATCGATTAAACTGGGGGTTTTTCAGCATTATA
>NC_032015.1:14121793-14134406 GCF_001865875.1 Lupinus angustifolius | reverse complement strand
CTTCTAGGTGTATTTTAGCCACTGATACCTAACAATAGTAATACCTCCTCTTGCTGGTGAGCGAATCTTGATCTCCCAGACTAGAAAATAAAATATGAAGCAATAACGATGCTTAACCACCATTGGCAGAAGCAATATCATCCAATGCTTAACCATCTATTTGACAGAAGCTTAACCAACCAATGCTTAACCATCTACTTGACAGAAGCAAACCAACCATAATGCATGAAAAAGAGAAAATGGAACTAAATCTTGATCCGAAGATCATGCTTCAATGAAGAAAAATACACACTTTAATGTAGTGTATTTAATGAGAAAGATGGGTAAAGAAAATAGAGTTTAAAGAAATGAGATAATTGGGGTAAATGAAGAATAAGAAAGTAACGTGTATAAATCTTTATTGCCAAGTAAGTAATGATGCCATTTCTTGCAAACTTTAAATTGTGATATTCCATGGGCACCCAATACTTTTCCATTCTTGAAAGCCTTGAAACAAAAATTACACTCATGTTGCCATGCATTGATACTTCACCAAAGATGAGTTCTTCAAAACTTGGGTAACAACAACAATTGGGTCGTGACCAAGGAGACCAAATATAAACCAGGAAGTACCACATATGAAGACAAAATTGAGAAAACTAACTTCATTCAACATTTGTTGGATAAAATATCACAATCTTTTATATATGCTTTGTGTATTTCTTTTCTACTTTATTTTGTAGGATTTAGGAAGAAAAGAGGTGGAATATTCAAGTGCAATCAAAGTCATCAAAATAGGCTAAAACGATCCATACATGACATGCTTAAGCTTAGTGTGGCAAGCTGTATGCTTAACCTTAAGATGACTCACCAAAACTTGACCTATGTGGAAAGCGGGAAGTCAACATGAAGTTGCTCACTAAGCAGCTTAGCTTGGACAAAATTCACGCTCAGCGTGACCTGGACACCAACTTGGCACAGTTAAAATCTATTAGGTATCAGTAGAAAAAACACACCTAGAAGGGGGGATGAATAGGTATCGCGGTTACCAATTACCGCTTTTCGCACCGAAGTCCTATTCTAGAAAAAGCCCCAGTTAATCGATTATCCCCATGTCTTAATCGATTAACTCATAGAAAACAGGAAGTTGTAAAATGGCTTATTTTACAGCCACTCATCGATATTCAGAAACAGATAAAGCAGATATATTTGAACAGAATTAAACTCGATATAGTAAATTTACAGTATCCAAAATATTAGCTAAAATTAGGCAATAATACAACTTGAAACGTAAAGAGATTAGGGATAGAAAAAGCCCGCAGCAAGGAATTTTATCCTGGTTCGTTTGCGGGTCCATTTGAAAACTACATCCATGCCTCCCCTTCTGATCTCGAGAGATTTTCTTCACTAATATTGAAACAAATGTATTGTTACATGCAAACTTCTAATACAAACACTTAGACGCTCCATTCTTGAATCCAAGAACCCACATCCTTAGTTTGACTATCCTCATCGGCAAAGAAAACCTTTCTTACGATCTAGCCCCAGCCAAGAAAACGTTCTAAACTCAAAAGCTCTAAGTCTTGGTGAAGACTCACTGCATCTCTTAGGTGGTAAGACACCAAGAGACGACTTCCCTTATTACAACATAAAAATAGTACGAAAACATAGTATTATAAAGCATGATGTAGCTCAAAATATTACAATTGAAACTCAGCTAAAAACCCTATACAAAACTCACAAGTTAACATGAATATGAATGAGTTCATTAATATGCAGAAACATAGATTTTCTACCCTAAAATTCTTCTAAAGAAATGCAAGAATCATGTCAGAAAAGATAGCAAAGTTTAACATATTAACCACATGCAATTAGATGACAATTAAACCCTAAGTATGATATTATCTCTCACTATCTCACAATGCATTTCACTCTGCCTATATGACACAATTAAGCACGAAAAATATGCAACTAGCAATTCTAACAATGAATGATATGTTGTATGGTGCATGACCTAAACACACAGTTTATATAAAAAATCTGAGATCCGGTTAATCAATTAAGTACCCTTTTAATCGATTAACGGGCTGTTGAGAATAACTGTCTTCAGGTTTTCAGTTATCTGTTAAAACCGAATTTATGGTAATCGATTAACACCTTCCTTAATCGATTAACTGACATATCTTTCAGCTAGACGATTAAATGGTAAACTACCTATATGTTATGCTTATCAACTATACATGTTTTACCAATATATTATGCCTAAGATGCACAAGTAACATGTATGATTAATGCATGAACATATAATAATCTAGATGGCACGTCTGATGTAAATGAATTGATTATTTTTAAGGCTTGTGAGAATTGCATCTAGGTTTACCTAACCTAGACTCAATATCTAAGGCACACATCTAAGACTCTAAAAATGAATCTTTCAAGGAACCTAGTCTAGATATGAAACCCTTGAGTCCACGACATGTTGATTTGTTGAGTCATCTTCAAGCTTTCACGAAATCCTTGTATTCATCAAAACATAGTCAATCTAATAGTGTTATACTTGACACTCTGCCCTTTCAGACTCAACTAGGCATGGTCAGAACACAAGCCTGGAACGAGCCACCACACGCATGGCACATGCCAAGTGCTCATTCAGCAACGTAGCTTGGCACTTGGAGCGCCCAGCATGGAACCAAGCACCAAGCCACATTAGCATCAGGCACGGTTAAACAGCTCAAGCAGGCAGCTCGATAGTGCATCATAGGTGCTTGGCGGTGTGCACTTAGCAACTTGGCCAAAGTTAACTTAGCACCCAAGAATGCTTATCTCATGCATGAACTCACCCTAAGTAACTTATTAGGCTTTCAGAAGTAGCTCACAATAGCTGGGCCAAGTAGCTCACCTTAGCTTGGGTGACTCAGCCCCAAGAAGGTGACTTAGCTGCTTGGCCAAGTGACCAAACTCATTCTGAAGGGTATGGTCAGCAACTTTGAGGTGGAGGAGAGCAGCTTAGCAGGGTCCTGGAACTCCTATAAATAGGAGGCACTTCAGGGCACTAAGAGGAATTCATACATTCATCACTTTATAACTTCATATTATTATCCAAATTTCTCTCTTTTTCTACTTTTTCTTTGTAAATTCTTGGAGGATTTCTCCTCCAAAGTAGCTTAGGTAACTTTTATTTGTAGTTTCTCTTTAATTCAAGAGGAGAAGGAGTAATCAAATGAGATGTAAAAATTCATTTTGCAATCTCATTTGTGCATGGTAAAGTGTCTTAAATACTTGCATTAATATGGCTAATGATCCTAAACTTTAGTTGAATTTTTGGCTCACCAATATTTCTTGTTTCATTATGTTGAATTATGTTTAAGTTATTACTTTGGCAATTTCAATTCTTTAGAAAGTGCTTAATGCGGTTTTAGCTGATCACCTAAAACTTGATTTCAAGATCCAAAATGCTTCTTTTTAAAGTCTTGACAAATGAAATAAAAAGTAGGAATACACCTTAGTTCCTTTGCCAAATCCAAGCATCCATTTTAAGAAACATGTAATCAAGGCTAAGCAATGTTTACGGAGCCTGAAATAAGGTGTGACAACTTATTTTGTCGAGTGGCGGTTTTCTATTGATTAGTATATTTTGCAAGGTTTGAAAATCACTTTTTCTCGTCGGGGGACTAGGGGAAACTGTATGAACTCATGTTTGGAATAACCAAAGTATAACACATAACTTTTATAAACATTTTTCATAGAAACATGTTAAGAAATATTTCCATCAATAAAACTAAATTTTCTCCTCGAACATTTGTGCATATTAGTTGGTTATGTTTACCTATTAGAATGTTCAATTTTCATAAACAAAACCAAACCAAAAATATGTTCAATCTTTATTAGTAATATAACATATTTATAATAATTTTCTATTAGGCAATTTCTTGTAGTTCGACATAACCCTATACTATACTACAATTGAATCTTGAAAGAGATGCCAGTATAAAATAGTAAAGTGTTAACTTATAAATTTTATTTGTTGACAAAGAAAGAAACCTTGAATCAAAGTGCAATTTAATTCATCAATTGTAATTTTGTGAAAAGGAAAAAAACACAATCATAATGAATAATCTAACTACTAACTTTTATTTTCAGCCATTTACTTTCCGCAACTAACATTTACTTTCTATTATTTACACTTCCGCAACTAACATTTATTTATTGCTTTATTCTTTATTCTTTATACCAACCCTTCAAAAGAAGTCGTACGGTTAACTTCTAACTTTATTATTTTGTTTATTTTATTCTTTACCAACCTTCAATAAGGAAGTAGTTTAATTAATAATAGGAAATGAAAATAAATATCATTCATTATCACTTGTGTTAATTTGCTAAATTCATACCAACAAATCGGTGTTGGAATTTATTCTACAAAACCGAGATGGTATGAAGTTATTAATAATTCAATTAAGCTATGTTTTTGATCAAATGGAATACTTTTGAAACCATTATACCGGAGTTGGAAATTCTTTCCAACAAAACCGAGATGACGAGCAAAGAATAAACCAGTAAACTAAATAAATCAATTAGAAACTTGCTTTACCAAGTAATAAAATCTTGCAATAAATTGGCGCCATTTCCGGGAAATTGCTAAATAATAGAAATTATTGTTTACTATGCTATATTATTAATAATATTGTATAAAAATCTTCTTCACTTTTTGTATAAATCAATTTGAATTTTTAATTATAAATATTGTCTATTCTTAATGACTAATGTTCTTATGGAAAAATGGAGACATTTCCTTTGGTGCATGCATTACAGGAATAAACAGATAGAGTTTTCTTTCGACCCAGAACTTGAAAAAACTTTATGAAAGAAAAAGAAAACCAAGAGGAAAGCCAAGAAAAAAAATCAAAATCAATGGCCAATAATGAACAAACCACTGAAGGATCAAGCGTAGAAAACCAGCCAAATACTGGTGGATTTGTCAGTTTCATGCCTAGAAATATGATAATGACTCCTGAAATGAAATATGGATTGGTATAGCTGATATATGCCAATCCATTTGTCAGCCTGGGGCATGAAGATCCATACAACCATCTCACAAAATTTTATGAGTTGGTTGGTACTGCTAGAATATCATAAACAGAAGAAGAAACTAGTTTTCTGAGGCTTTTTCCTTTAACTCTGATAGGGAAAGCTAAGGAATGGTTTCTAGACTTGCCTCCACATATTCAGAATGACTAGAACCTGGTGGAGGATAAATTTATGAGTAGATACTTTCCACAAGGAAAGTTTATGGATCTAAAGACAGCTATATCCACCTTTGTTCAACCTGTTGGGAAAAGTCTTTGTGAATCTTGGGATAGATTCAATCTATGCTAAGAAAGTGCCCAAATCATGGATTTGATGTGCAAACTCAAATCTTCATTAATGGATTACAACAACAACACATATGGATTCTGAAGGCAGCGATTGGCAGACAACTTTTGACTAAACCACCGCAAGAAGCCATTGATATAATTGAATCTATGGCATTAAATGACCAGAAAAGTCAACACCAAAGAGGACCACCACCAAGGAGAGATCGAATTCTTGAATTGAGCTCAACAGATGCTATGTTGGCTCAACATAAACTGCTTCAATAACAACTTGATGAAATGAACCAGATGCTTAATGATTTACCTAGACAACTACGGGAATCTTCAAAGAAGCAAGTTTACAAGTGTGACAACTGTGCTGACGATCATGAAGCAAGCCATTGTCAAAATGAGGAAATCCACTTTGTAGGCAATTCTCCTAGACAGAACTTTCAAAATAATTATCTTCGGGGAAGTAATAATCCATTTCAGGGGAATCAGCCTTGGAGATAAGACAATCCTCAAAAACCGCCATCACAGTTCTACCCGAGGAATAATTAGTACCAACAACCAACATAGGACAAAAATGTTAAACTGAAGGACACACTCAGTCAGTTCATCCAAATGACGATATCTACCTAGAAAAACACTAATGCATCTCTGCGGAATATGGAAAGTCAAATCGGGCTAGTGGCCAAAAGTCAATCCGAGGGAGCACTGCAATGTTGTCCTAAAGAATGAACCAAGCTCATCAGAGCGGTTGAACGAAGATGGTGAATTCTAGTAGTATAGGTAACATGCGACAAGCTATTGACGTTAAAAGAACGCTTGCTAGGAGGCAACCCAGTACATTTTGAATATATAATATGTTTTTCCCTTTATTTCTTTCTTCTATATTTTTATTTGACAAAAATAAGAACAATTTTTATCATGAAAGTAAAAAATTAGTTTTTCTTTGAAAATAAAATTCTTGAGTTTTTAGGAAATAAATCATAAAATTTTCAAAAAGAATGGGAAAATATAAAAATTCAAGAATGGGATATTGGGTCAAGTCAAAATCTTTCAAAAACTCAAAAAGGGCCCAAACCAAGGCTAAGTCATGGCCATGACTCAACCAAACTCGACCAAACCTTGACCAAAGACCCAGCGCCTAACGGGGATGACCTGGCGCCTAGCTGACACAAGCCATGTGGCTAAGGGGACAAAAATCCGCTCAAAAGAGGATTTCCCTTATCTTTTTATCTCTTGAATAAATCAACTTTTGACCAGGAATCCTACTCTTTTTTAAACCCATCAAAGTTCTGATTTTGAAAGCACCAAATCATTTTCAAAATCTCTCAAAATCAAAAAGCTTTCATTTTGCGTAAAAGCTCTCAAGTTCTTCATCATCATGTAAGTATCTTCTTCTCTTTAGTTTTTCATACTTGTTTCTTCTTTTTGAAGCTTATTGTTTGGAATATGTTTTTAAGAACAAATAAAAATAACTTTTAAAGGAAACCCAACACAAAAAGTTTCAAAAAGTCGTCATTTTTAATCCTTTTTTGTTGAGATGTGTATATGCTTGTTGTTGAATATGTTTGAACTTGAATAGATGTATTTTTTCATGATTAAAACAAAACAAAAATTTCTTGACACATCTCATGCTCACACGTTCAAATGATAGAAATCTAGATCATGAAAAACTTATAAACTTTCTATCATAGTGTTTTGGTTGAAACACATATCTTTAAACAAACAAGCCTTTCAAAGCTTTTATGAAAATAGATTGTGATGAAAAGGGGGCTGTTTTTGTTAAGTAAAAATATTTTCAAAAAAGGTTCAACCAAAAAAATGAGATATGTTGCAATTGAATGCTTCTCGGATAAAATTTCTTCAGGTTCCAGATGTTGTTGTTAATAACATGAAAGATGCTGCAGCCAAGGAACTTTTGAATGTGAGACATGATCATAATGTCTACACAAACCTTCTGAAGGATCTCACTGTTCAATGTAGTAGCATATGGTTGAGTGTTTCTGATCCAGTTGTGTGACTTGTGTCACTTTACTTAGGCCTCCACTCTATTTCTAATTAGTTTAGTGAGACTGAATCTTGAATGTGGATACAAAGTTGTGTGTTGATGATTAATTTGTTGCACGCTTTTTTTATTTCACATCCTGTTTGGTGTGAAAAGCATTCTTGATTTTATACTACAATATGTATATGCACATAATTGCATTTTCAATGCTAGAATTCATCTTTAGATTCTATAGTTTGTGAATATATTATCACATGGTTGGGTGTTCTGGTGAAGTGGTGTGCATATAAGCAATCTGGTCGCTTTAGTTCAGCTTCTAGCCAACCTTACTTTTTTCATTATGATCTAGTTCTATTTGTTTTTCGTTTGATTTGTGGAGGTTTAAGTGTGTTACTAGCGCACCAGTGTGGATATGCAGTTGTGTGTCTATAATGAATTTGTCACAAACTTGTTTGAAATCATGTGGTGTGAGAAAAGCGGTATTGTTTTATACTACGATTATGTTTATGCACATGATTGCATATTCAATGCTATTACACATCTTTGGAATTTATCGATTGTGAAGATATTCGCACATGGTTGAGTACTTCTGGTACAATTGTGTGTTATGGTTACTCATCTTTTTCATTTGTAATATATTTCTAATTATTTCAATTTTCTATGCTTTGTGGAAGTATAACCCATGAATGAATGATATGATACTGGACTGTAGTAGTAGTAGTCAAACAAGGGTCTATTTGCTTAACAAAAAGCAATCATTGGTTACTGTTACTCAATGGTTGATAATAGCATGATGCTGATAAATCAATGTGGCTTTTGGTTGCCTGCGCCCTGCAAGATAATTCTTTACAATTGTTGAAGAATCAAATCTCATTTGTTTGATGTGTAATGACCATGCCACCCCAAATCTCATCTAAGTAACTTTTAGGTGAAAAAAAAGTCAATATAAGATTGCATACTTCAACCACTTGCTTTATCCTTGTCTGCTAAATGACTTTTCTCTCTCTCTATATATTGACATCAGTATGTAGGGGACAAGTTATAATTTGAATAAAACTCATGAAGAAGACCTTTATCATGTAGGTTGTTGTTTTTATAAAGTATGCTACTTCTAAAGACGATGACAAGGCAATTAGAGCATTGCACAATCAACATGCTCTTTCTGGAGTGAGTCGTAGTGGTTTTAAATCTTAAATAGTTAATAGTGAGGGCAACTTATGGTTAGTGGTTTATTGGTCCAATCCAAGTGCGGTATGCTGATGGTGAACGTGAAAGCTTCGGTAACTACTTTTATTTCTTGACATTAAATGATATGAAAACTCTTACTGGCTCATGAGAAATAGATATTTGGATCAATTAACAAATACTGATCACAATCATTGTTATAGTTTGTGTATGAGGGGATCTTATATGTTATGAACCACTACAACATATTTTTGGTGAAGAACATAGAAGCATGTTATTATAGTGATTATACTAGTATTTTTATTTTTATGTATTATAACTTGTCTCTTAATTTCATCTATTGAATTTTATGTTAGATTGTCCCCCTTGGCCATTTTATGCTTTAACCACATGCCTATTGTAAAAGTCAATATTGTCTTCCACTAAAAACAATTAAAATTCTATAGTGAAATTCTTTGGCACCCTAATACATTTAATTTCTCGTTATAACTACATTTTGCTTAATTTTATAATTGACGTAGAACTAATAGATGGTGTCTCTTGCATTAGATATTCTCAAAATATAGGCGCGTAGAGGATTTCTATCTTATGTGTGATGAGAAGAAACAAAATTGTGGTGCGTTTTCCACTTCTTTGTGATATTAGCTGGGAACCAGGGTGGGATGAAGAGTTGGTTTTTGTGGTTCCCATATTTAAAGTTGTTGAAGAAAACATGAATTGATTGATGCATAAGAGTGTTATTCTTTTTATTATACATTCCTTTCACTGTTCAGAGGCATCTTAAATTTGTATTCTGGTGTTTCATTTTTTCTTTGTATGTGTGTTTGTTTGCAATAATTTGCTCCTGGCCTTGGCACGATTTTAATGAAGACACCAACATCACCAAAAAGAAGAAAACGAAGAATACTTGTGAAGATAAAGAAGATTAAAGCTTCAAGATAATTAGATTAAGTCTCTATAGGTACTTCTATCCTAAAACTCTTAAATATACAAAGTATTAATACTCAAAATATTTTTAAAGAAAGTTGAAACACTTTAAAAATACTTAAAACAATTTTCAAAAATAGTATGTAACGAGTTACTTCATCTAAGTAACAGGTTACGAGTGTGAGAAAAGAGTTATCCAACTTAAAATTGATCAGATTAATCCATTCCAGTCTTGGAGTAACAGATTACCAGTGTTAATGAAGTTGAGTAACAGATTACTCAAATTGATGTAATCGATTAAGTGAATTTTAATTTCACTGTTGGACAGAACATTTGGGTAATCGATTACTCAATGTTGTAATCGATTACTGAGAGTTGTTGCATCAGATTTTCAAATTCAAAGTGAATGAGTTTCAACCCAAAAGACATGGTTTCAGTCCAATCAATTCTTACACTTTCAAAGAGGCATTTTGGCTGGTTGGAAAACATATATAAAGGCATTGAAACTCATAATCAAAAAAACAAAACTTTTATACAACTTTCACACGATTCTGAAAAATTCTCTCACTATTTTTCTGCAGTTTCGCACTTAGTACTTAAACTTTCAAAAGAGAACTTTTCTAAGTTACTTGAAGTAATTGTTCGAAAGTTTTACAAACCTATTGAGCAATATTACTTAGTATACAAGAGAGTTATTGGATTGCAAGTGATATTACATTTCATACTTGTAAAAGCAATCCAAGCCACTGTTGTAATTCTTCATTCATTGTAATTACTATCTTTCACGGGGTGTGAATAGAAAGGGGATAGAGTTACTTGGAAAGGTGTTTTCCAACGGTATAAGTATTATTGAGTGTGTAAAGTACATAGAGATCTTATGGTGAGATATTGTAATTACAACTCATAATATTTAGTGGAAAATCTCTTGTGCTGCAAGAATACTGGGTGTAGCCTTCGGTGGACAAGAAGGTGAACCAATATAAAAATCCTTGTGTACTCTCTTCTCCCTTACCTCTTTGATTTATTCTTGTTTATTTTCTGCAATATTATCCGCTGCACGTTAACTCTTGATTTTGCAGAAAAAGTGGCCATAATTTTTAAGTCAACGAATTCACCCCCCTCCCCCCTCTTAGTTGCAACCTCGTTCTTACAATTGTCACCAGAGCTATATTTGAGTAAGATATTCTCAAGTCTGACCCTATATCAAGATGACCTTAATATCATTCCTAGGAGAAGGTTCCAACATCAACCGCCCTCCAAGCTTTGTTGAAGAGTGCCATGATTTCTGGAAAATTAGAATGAGGATCTTTATTGAATATCAAGACTTGGACATATGGAATGCCATTAAAGAAGGACCATATATACCCTTTACTGTTGCCAATAGTGTAAGGGAAATAAAGCCTAAATCTTCATGGAATGATGAAGACAAGAAGAAAGTGCAATACAACCTTAAAGCCAAAAACATTCTTGTCTCGGCTCTAGAAGAAAAAGAATTCCTTAGAGTGTCAAGTTGCAAAATGTCGAAAGAAATTTGGGACACTCTAGAAAAGATACATGGAGCAAAAGAAGTACAAAGGTCTACAACAAATAGTGAAGCATCAACATCAAAGCAAAAATCTACATGCTCAATATGCAAAAAACCATATCATCTAAAATGTGCTTGTCCAACCCTACAAAAGCATCATGCTTTCAAAAGAAAGAAGGACAAGAAGCGTAGAAGAACAAATGTTATATCAGAAGATAAAGATGATGGTTCAAATGCAGAACTCGGAATTAAGGAGCAATCGCATATTTCATTAATGGCTTCACACAATTCAAATGACGAATATGAGGTTAGTAACTCTGAACCAAATGATACTTTTTCATATGATGAGTTACAATTGCTTTCAATGATTTACATCAAGAATATGTTAAGCTTTCCAAACTTTTCCTAAAACTTAAAAATGAAATTTTTATTATGGAAAGCCATAACAAAGTTCTAAATAAAGATATTGAAAACCCCACTTCTTCCTTATGTAAAAAATATGTCGCTCTTGAAACTAAAGTTTCAACATTATGTCTTGAACTTAATAAACTTAACAAGAGCAGTCAAAATTTAGAAAAGATCATAAAAGTCCAAAGGCATTCAACAGACCGTAGAGGTCTTGGCTATGCAAATAGTCGTGTGGCTAAAAATGAGAATGTCTTAGGAAAAACAATCGTGGGAAGCGCTATAAAGTTTTATAAAGAAAGTGTCTATATTAATCCTATTTTTAAAATAAAGTCTTGGACACATAAACATCTAGTCACTTGTTCTTACTGTGATAAAATTGGTCACACACCTAACACTTGTCATATTAGAAAATATGGTGCGTCATCTGGCCAATACAAATGGATAGAAAAAGGTGCTAACCCCGGAGGACCCAAATCACATTGGGTACCTATAAAAGCCTTTAAATTTGTTTTGCAGGAAAATTTGAGAGCCACCTGCAATTTATGGAACTTGGATAGTGGCTGCTCAAAACACATGATGGGCGATAAGTAAATTCTCTGTCCTGACTCCAAGGGACACAGGATATATCACATATGGTGATAACAACAAGGGAAAAATTCTTGGAGTTGGTAGAATTGGAAAGCCACCCTCAACAACTATAGAAGGTGTACTATATGTTGAAGGACTCAAGCACAACCTTCTAAGCATAAGTCAATTATGCGACAAAGGATTTCATGTGGCATTCTACCCAGATAAGTGCATCATTGAAAGTAAGGATTCTAATAATTCTAAACTTATTGGTAAGAGAATAAATAATATATATATATATATGATTGACATGGATTCTGCTTTACCTATAACATGTTTAGTAGTTAATTATAATCATGATGCATGGCTTTGACATAGAAGAATTGCTCATATTCACATGGAACATTTGAATAAACTGATTAAAAATGATTTAGTTGTTGGTTTACCCAAAATGAAGTTTGTTAAAGACAAACGATGTAGTGCTTGTCAAATGGGTAAACAAACAAACACCTCTTTCAAACCAAAGCACATGGTTTCTTCCGATAGACCATTACAATTACTTCATATGGATTTATTTGGTCCCTCAAGGACAAAAAGTTTTGGTGGAAATTATTATGCTCTTGTTATAGTGGACAAATTTTCTAGATATACTTGGACTCT
>NC_032015.1:14121316-14121693 GCF_001865875.1 Lupinus angustifolius | reverse complement strand
TCTAAAAGAGTTCAGAATGAAAAATCTCTAAAAATTGCTGCTATACGAAGTGATCATGGGGGAGAATTTCAAAACTCTTCTTTTGAGGAATTCTGTGATGATCTTGGGATCAACCATAATTTTTCTGCTCCTAGAACACCTCAACAAAATGGTGTTGTAAAGAGAAAGAATCGATCCTTAGAAGAACTGACTCGAACAATGTTAAATGAAACTAACCTCCCAAAATACTTCTGAGATGATGCAGTTAGCATTGCGTGTTATGTTTCGAATCAAGTTCTTATAATACCTATTCTTAAGAAAACCCCCTATGAACTCTTCAAAGGTAAAAAAACCTAACATTTCTCATCTACATGTTTTTTGTTGTAAATGTTTTTTTC
>NC_032015.1:14120005-14121216 GCF_001865875.1 Lupinus angustifolius | reverse complement strand
ATGTATTAAAAGATGCGATATCCTATGAACTCTTCAAAGGTAAAAAAACCTAACATTTCTCATCTACATGTTTTTTGTTGTAAATGTTTTTTTCTGAACAATGGTAAGGATAACTTGAGCAAGTTTGATGCAAAAGTTGATGACGGGATTTTCCTTGGCTATTCTCTCACGAGTAAAGCTTATAGAGTATTTAATAAAAGAACTCTAACCATGGAAGAATTTGTTCATGTAAATTTTGATGAAACCAATCATGTATTAAAAGATGCGATATCCTGTGATAAAGACGATTTGCCAAGTTCCCCTGCAAAAGAAAATTCTATTGTTGATATTACAACTGAACCTGAAGAATTGAGAATGGATGATAGTCTATCTTCTCAAGAAGAGCATATTCACTCAGATCTACCAAAAAAATGGAGAACTCATCAAAATCATCCTATTGACAACATCATCAGTGATATAAGTAAAGGTATAACTACTCGTAGAATGCTTGATGCTTGTCTAAACATGGCCTTCATCTCTCAGATAGAACCCTCCAAGATTGATGATGCAATCGAGGATGAACACTGGATTCTTGTTATGCAAGAAGAATTAAACCAGTTTGAGAGAAATGAAGTTTGGGAACTTGTTCCCAGACCAAAAAATAGGCATGTAATTGGAACTCGTTAGGTCTTTAGAAATAAATCTGATGAAAATGGTGTTATCATTAGAAATAAAGCTAGACTAGTAGCCAAAGGATACAATCAGGAAGAAGGTATAGACTTTGATGAAACCTTCGCTCTGGTTGCTAGACTTGAAGCTATTAGGCTATTACTTGCATATGTTTGTTCTCTTAATTTTCAGTTATATCAAATGGATGTCAAGAGCGCTTTTCTCAACGGCTGCATTCAAGAAGAAGTGTTTGTAAAACAACCTCCTGGTTTTGAAGATTACAAACATCCTTCTCATGTCTATAAGTTAAAGAAAGCCCTTTATGGTCTAAAGCAAGCTCCACGAACGTGGTACGATCGTCTGACAACTTTTCTTATAGAAAAAGGTTTTACCAAAGGGAAGGTCGACACTACTCTATTTATAAAGAAAATAAATCATCATACTTTACTAGTTCAAATTTATGTAGATGATATTATTTTTGGTTCTACTAATGAAAATTTGTGTAGTGAATTTGGCAAAATGATGCAAGGAGAATTTGAAATGTCCATGATGGGAAAGTTGAA
>NC_032015.1:14116750-14119905 GCF_001865875.1 Lupinus angustifolius | reverse complement strand
CAATCCAAGTATTGCAGGGATTTACTAAAAAGATTTGATATGGATGACTGCAAGCCAATAGCTACTCCTATGGGATCTAGCACATACATTGATACCGATGAAAGTGGAAAATGTATTGAAATATCCAAGTATCGAGGTATGATCGGATCTTTTATATTTGACTGTTAGTAGACCTGATATCATGTTTAGTGTATGTGTGTGTGCACGCTATCAATCTAAACCAAAAGATTCACACTTAGTTGATGTTAAGAGAATTATGAAATATCTTAAAGGTACAACTGAAATTGGACTGTGGTATCCAAAAGGAAGTATATGTAATTGGTTGGTTATTCGGATTCAGATTTTGCCGGATGTAAATCTGAAAGGAAAAGTACATTGTTGTGTGCCTGTCTAAGATATTCAATATCACCCTTTTAAGCAAGCACTGTTGATTTGAATTTATTCAACAATACTTATTTAATTGTACCCAAGTATTATGGCTTAAGCAACAATTACGAGATTATGGCTTAGACTTAGGTTGCACTCCACTGAAATGTGATAATACTAGGTGCCATAAACCTCACAAAGAATCCTATTATGCATTCTAGAACCAAACACATAGATATAAGGCATCACTTCCTAAGGGACCATGTTCAAAAGAAAGATGTATCCGTAGAATTTGTTGATACTCATAACCAACTTGCAGATATTTTCACTAAGCCCTTGGCAAAAGAACCTTTTTTAAAAATTAGACTTGAATTAGGCATTCCTGATGAAGCTTACCTTTCTTAACATGCTTATATGATTATATGTTTGCTTCATTATGTTTATCTCATGCCTACTTGATCTTAAATATATTTATTTGTGTTCAAAAACTTCAATTTTTGGGTTAAAAATCATTTTCATAGCTTAATTTTGCCTAAAAATAAGTTTTTCTAGGGTCAATAATCGATTACATTGGAGAGTAACCGATTACAGGGTTGAACAACGTGTTTCAGTAACCGATTACTCAAAGTAAGTAATCGATTACACCAAGTTGTTGTTTGAAAATTTTTAAAAAATTATTTTTGAGTAACAGATTATTCAAAATGAGTAACTGATTACTCTATACTGTTATATATGTATTTATGTTTTTTTTTATTTTCAAACTCATCTTTTTCACTCAACTCGTGCTCTCTCCTTCTCAAACTCTAAAATCCTCATTTTTGATCTGTTTCAAGTGATTTTTGTGTCTATTCTTATCACATTTTCACTCCTAAACACTTCTAAACCTTTATTTTCGTATTTAGTAACCTAAATCAAAAAACCCCAAATCTTCAAAACCTCCAAAACCTAAACCTTCAAAACCGAAAAACCATGGCTTCCTCTTCAAAAACCAAGAAGCAACGCACCTCCATAACTCAAAAGAGGTAAGGAACTACTTCTATGGAGTCCAACTCTCTGGATCTGGCAAGACTTCTAGCTAATGAGGAACAACACAAAGTGTTTGAAGAACACCTCCATGAATGCATTATTTTCACTCCAAAATTCGGTAATGTTGACAATTTTGAGTTTGAAGATTTTCTTTTCCCTTATCTTTTACGTCAACAAAACCTTTTTGATTTTTGTTGTGAGACAAATGACATTTATCCAGAACTTGTGCGAGTATTTTACCGTAACTTGAACTTTCGAAAAATCGTCTTACTTCCTATGTCAAAGGAAAAGACATTGCTTTGGATCTTAAAACTTTGAGTTCATTGTTACGTAACATACCCTCTCAAGGTAACATAATGGGTTTCGGCCTTGTGTGTGAATGGGATAATTGTGATTGAAAGGATTTTTATCATTTTTTATGTTTGTATCAGTGCATAATTCTGAACATCTGTTTTTTTATGTCTGTAATATTTGTTTGCTTTGAACATCTACTACTATGTTATGCTATGTTGTTATGTTTGAACAATATTTGATCTTATGCTATGATATTATGCTATTATGATATGCACTACATTAATTTTTATATCTATTGTGCTAAACATCATGTATCTTGGGCTGGACTCTTGGCTTTTCTACTTTTTGGTAAAGTCAAAAGGGGGAGAAAAGTTGGGAGAGTGTATTTTCTGTCAAACTTTATTTCAGGCACTTAACTCCCAATGAAAGGGGGGCACGCAAGATAGGGGGAGCATACTCAACACAAGTCTAGATATATCACAAAGTATGCTACTCTCAGAAAATTTAGAAAACTACACTGTCAAGAAAATATTGGTTTGTCATCATCAAAAAGGGGGAGATTGTGAAGAAGATCTTTGCTCCTGACCTTGGCACGATTTTGATGAAGACACCAACATCACCAAAAAGAAGAAAACGAAGAATACTTATGAAGACAAAGAAGATTAAAGCTTCAAGATAATTAGATTAAGACTCTATATGTACTTATATCCTAAAACTCTTAAATATACAAAGTAGTAATGCTTAAATTATTTTTAAAGAAAATTGAAACACTTTAAAAATAATTAAAACAATTTTCAAAAATAGTGTATAAGGGGTTACTTCATCTAAGTAACAGGTTACGAGTGTGAGAAAAGAGTTATCCAACTTAAAACTGATCAGAGTAATCCATTACTGTCTTTGAGTAATAGATTACCAGTGTTAATGAAGTTGAGTAACAAATTACTCAAATTGATGTAATCGATTACTCTAAGTGAATTTTAAATTCACTGTTGGACAGAACATTTGGGTAATCGATTACTCAATGTTGCAATCGATTATTGAGAGATGTTGCATCAGATTTTCAAATTCAAAGTGAATGAGTTTCAACCCAAAAGACATGGTTTCAGTCCAATCAATTCTTACACTTTCAAAGAGGCATTAGGCTGGTTGGAAAGCATATATAAAGGCATTGAAACTCATAATCGAAAAACAAAACTTTCATACAACTCTCACACGATTCTGAAAAATTCTCTCACTATTTTTCTGCATTTTTGCACTTAGTTCTTAAATTTTCAAAAGAGAATTATTCTAAGTTACTTGAAGTAATTGTTTGAAAGTTTTACAAACCTATTGAGCAATATTACTTAGTATACAAGAGAGTTATTGGATTGCAAGTGATATTACATTTCATACTTGTAAAAGCAATCCAAGCCACTGTTGTAATTCTTCATTCATTGTAATTACTTTCTTTCACGGGGTGTGAATAGAAA
>NC_032015.1:14087390-14116650 GCF_001865875.1 Lupinus angustifolius | reverse complement strand
TAGTTACAACCTTGTTCTTACAGTCTTCCACTAAAAACAATTAAAATTCTATAGTGAAATTCTTTGGCAACCTAATACATTTAATTTCTCGTTAGAACTACATTTTTCTTAATTTTATAATTGACATAGAACTAATAGATCGTGTCTCTTGCATTAGATATTCTCAAAATATGGGTGCATAGAGGATTTCTATCTTATGCGTGATGAGAAGAAACAAAATCGTGGTGTGTTTTCTACTTCTCTGTGATATTAGCTGGGAACCGGGGTGGGGTGAAGAGTTGGTTTTTGTGGTTCCCATATTTAAAGTTGTTGAGGAAAACATGAACTAATTGATGCATAAAAGTGATATTCTTTTTTTTAGACATTCCTTTCAGTGTTCAGAGGCATCTTAAATTTGTATTCTGGTGTTTGATTTCTTCTTTGTATGTGTGTTTGTGTACAATACCAAATTGATAATATTTCCCTCCATTTCTTGAAAGGATGTGGTTTTTGTGAAAATATTGACATGGAGATTTGGAAAAAGCAGTTATAAAAGCACATAAACTTTGTGAAGGGTTGTTTTTTGTTGTTCATAAACTTTACCGTCAAGCATCTTAGTTTGCACTCTGGTGTTTTTTTTCCTGCCCTTGTATGTGTCTTTGAGTTTGATTGTACCAAATGTATAATATTGTGCTTTCTTTTTGGTTGTAGGATGTGGTTTTGTGAAGTATTCAAATCGAGATATGACACTGTCAGCTATAAATGCACTAAATGGAATCTATATAATAAGGGTAAGGGAAAATTAATTTTGTCTTATAGTAATAATCCTTGTGAAAGCTTTCTAGTTATTATCTGGTATTTTTCTGCATAGGATTGTGATCAATCACTAATTGCCTGGTTTGCTGATCCTAAGAGACCTCATCAAGGAGATTCCAGGTTTGTCCCTGGAAGCATTAATTGATGTTCATCAAGCATGACAGACTGTTATATAATGCTTTTAATTAATTGAACAAAACGTTCATTTGAACAACTACTTGATATGCTAGCTTTCTTGGAGTTTGGAATGGTTAGCCCACTTTTTAAGAAGGCAGTCAAGACATAGTTCAATGGATAAAAAGATTAAAACAAGTCCAGTATATGTTTTATAACTCGATATTACTAAATACTTGTTCTTTATATATTAAAAAAGTGGTTTAGAGCTTTTGTTTGGCTTGCTTCAGGGGTCCAACATTTGGTGATCCAGGATCAGGTGCTATATTTGACCCACCAGGTGCAAGATATTAATCCTCACTTGACTACTTTTTAATTCTGCAATCTCAATGTTTTCTCTCTTAAACTGCAATCATGTTGGGACTTAGTTGTTTGTGCAATGTTTCTTCTATAATTACTTATTGTAGATTTCCTCGCAATACTAGTGTTCCTATGGGGGATCAAATGCCTCCCCTAAATGCATGCCTTCCTATGCATCCACCAAATGGTTTCCAAGATATGGTGACACAACATTTCTTATAAATGTAATAGGTAAAAATTGGATGATACTGAGTTGTTGCACTGAAAACATATACTATTTTTATCTTCTAAATCTACAACTATTTTGTCTAGATTTGTAAATTTTACTCTTATTCCTTTATTTACTTCTTTTTGTTTCATGCCAAAATCGGAAATAAGAAAATCGCAGTGTTGTTTGGTTGGAATGAACGATATAAAGTTGCAATGGTGATGCTGAAGTAATCAAGTGGGTAGGGCTAGAAATTCCCTGTGATTATGTGTGAAATTATTACTTTGGAAATATTAATTCACATGTATTTGTCTTTCCCCAGAGTTGTTAACCAAATTTGGAATGTTTCAACAATTGATTTGAATGATATATATTATATGAACTTACTAATGCTCGTGTATTTGTGAATTATTTTAAGATGAATGTGGTCCTAATTTGAGATACATGGTCCAATTTCTTAGTATTAATTTTTACTATAAGTTTCAATTGATATCAACTATTAGTTTCTTAGTATTATTTGTTAGACAACGGCACATCGGGATCCGGAGAGGAACATGGATGAGATTAATTTTGAATAAATCGTAGCTAATTTATTAGCCATGGTTAAAGCGTGGTAATCAATTAACACAAACACTTCTGAAGCTAAATAATCAAATTAGCCACGGTTGTTACCATAGCAAAATAAATTACAGTACGGTCAAGTAAATATTATCACACTTCAGAGGAGCGTAGCTATATTGCAAAATGGTCGTGACTAATATTTTGAAACGCCATTTCTTGCTATTATTGCAGCGGTCGTGGCTAACGCAATTAGTTATAGTTGTAAAGTACATTAGCCACGGTTATAACCGTGGCTAAAAGGATATTTTGTTGTAGTGAATTTTGGTAAGAGCCATGAAAAGGAAAGCTTCTTGTTGAATCAAGAAATATATGAAAGAAAGCTTAAAGAAGCTTTAAAGAAAGAAGAATGAGAAACAAAGAGTGAAATATTCTCATTAATAAATTGAATTCTCATTACAAAATTGAATGAATTGAGATTCCAAAGATGAGGGGAATACCCCTTTATATACAACAATTACTAGAACGGAATCTCTTAACAAGATAATCGATTAACTCTCTTGATTAATTGATTATCATACACAAACTAACTGAAACAACTACCTGGATAATCGATTAACTATAGTGTTAATCGGTTAACTGTTACACAGTTAATCCATTAACTTTAGTGTTAATGGATTAACTCTTACACTGTTAATCAATTAACTACAGTGTTAATTGATTAACTCTTATGGAAACTCAATTATTCTAATATTAACTCTGCTCATAAGATGAAGCAACTATGTTAGCAAATTTGAGAGTTATTAACCATTGAATTAGCTCGGGCAACTAAAACAACATAATGCATAATGTGACTAATTGATACAAATTCATGGCTAAGAATTAAATCAATATGATGAGTTGATAAAATCAGAATTATAAAGAAGATTTCTCCATGCATTTACATTCATAAAATCACACCCAAAGGTTGTCAATCTTCGCAGTGAGCATTAAGCATAAACCAACTCATAAGAATCAAAGCATAATGAAATAGTATAATTCTAAATCAAAGTGTATACATCAAGGTTATATTACATTCAATCCTAACAAGGAAAAGCTTTAGCTACTCATGGAAATAATAACTAAACAAAGACTAAAAAGAGAAATATAACTTAAAGAGAATAAATTACCATTCCAATGAGCATGAGAAGTAAGAATATTTTGAGTAGAAAGAGCTATGCTCGAATATGTCTCTAACAACTCCAATTTTAACCCTTTTAAAGAGTCTGAATCATGCCATTTTTGTTGGGCGCAAGGATTTTCGTTGGGCGCAATACTTCGTCTGACCAAGTTCGACCTTTCAGCTAGCCAAGTTGTGTTGGGTGCAAATTCCACGCTAGGCGCAATTGCTCATTTTTGCCCAGTGCATACATGTTTCTAGGCGAAAATCAAACAGAATGTTGTCAAAATTTGTCATGTATTTCACCCATCACATATATTTCGTTGGGCAAAGGTTCTGCAAGATGCTATTTCCTCCCAATGCAGGAATTGCACTAGGCATGATTTCATGGGTGTGTTTGGTCCATTGGGCGTGACTGGTCCGTTGGATGTGACTTCTACACTTGGCATGAGCTCCTCTTGTTCAAAAACTTGGCTTTTTTATATAATTCTACCAGTTTTGGCATGTAGAAACACTATAAATGTAATATTTGACAATTCTCAACATATATGAAGCTTTTAGGATAAATTTGTCAAAAAATAGACTTAGTTATGAGTTAATGTGCCATAAAAATGGTAGTTAAATTATGATATTTTGACAATTAATAGTTCTATAGAAGCAACCTTAACAACACGACAACTCCACATACAATTGTACTGGTCAATAACTTATAACTTTTCCTTGTAGACCTTTTGTCTTTCCTTAAATCTAGAGCACCTATGCACACTCTAAGAATTTAATTTTCCAGCTCTATAACTAAATCCTTTATTCTATAGACTTCCAATGAGATCAATTTCTTCTTTATATTAGTTTTGAGCTAAACCTCACATAATATCTTCACAATAAAATTGCTGCTTTATATTCGTCATCAACGTTCACATCTAGCCTGTATAAATAGTTAATTATTGCCTTATAAGTGTGTGTTTCACTACTTGGTAAACATTTAGCTCATATCTCATAATGATGTGAGTTTGAATCTTGTCAATTTGAGGATATCTTTGATGGATAATCTTCATGTACTTCTATAAGACTCATAGGACCCTGAGGCCTACTCTGACTTTGACTAGCCTTACTAACCCAACTCAATTGCTAAAAAACATAAGGACTAAATGAACCCATCAGATTTTTACGAAGTTAGTGTTTGTAAAAAAATAGCAAGTAATTATCTATCTATCTTTTAGTACTATAAGCTTAGATTGCGATATGTTTTAGATTAAATTAGGGCAAGTTATTTGTGCAATTTAAACATAAGTTTACTTGGAAGATTTTTTTCCCTTGTATCAACGTTAAGGATACGTGGAAGGAAAGAAGGTGAACGGAATGAAAAAGGAAGGAAAATAATATTTTCATTTGTTTGGTTGTATGGAAAAAAAGGAAGAAAATAAAAAATGGTGGAATCCATACTATTATGTTTTCTCTCCAATATTGGGTGGAAAACAAATAGAAAAAATTGGACCAGGATTGACTGTCTCAAAGTATATCATCAACCATGTCCTAAACCAATAATGACCAAAGAAAAATAGAAAAAATAATGAACATTTAACTTTTTAATTGATATGACATATTTTCATTTGTTTAGGACATGATTAGGGATATCAAACCCTTGTCTATGATAATTAGTGACAGATTTTCCCATTGCTAACTCCCTATATAGTCAAAAAATTGTATTTTGTATTAGTCACACCTATAAATATCGATAATTTCCTAAAATTATAAAGAAAACAAACTAACACATACATGACGATATCATTATTAATAAACAATGCATTAGTTTAGTGGTGTAAAGTCATGCTTGATTTACAAAAATACAAAAAGGTAAAATGTTTGATTCTTATGATAGACACTTATTGAGAATGACAGTTATATAATTATGAAATACTCTTGATGGTACAAAAAATGTTATTAATAATATTATTTTCTCTTCACTTTCTTTCTATTTTCAATCATACTAAACAACTAAAAAATCACCACATTTATATTCATTTTCTTCTCTCAACTTTTCTTTCATTCATTTTTTTTTTTTTGTAAACCAAATACATTGTACGCAAACGTTGAGATGATTTAATTACTAATTTTCAATTGCCAATTTCGCACCGTTGTTGTAAAACGACATTAAGGGCCTGATATTTGCTAAAAATTTCAAGATAATATTAGCCTAAGGTGATTTTGAAATACTTTCCAAATTCCCATTTTCTGTTTTAACAAGAGTCTAATTTTAAGAATGTTAAAAAAATGTAATATACATGATGGTACATTTAGCAAAGAGATGGAGGAAGTTTCGTTTCAAATGGAAAAAATACAAAATCAACAGTAAAAAATGCTAACATGTGACATGAAAACAAAAATTAACTATATATTTCGACTATATTTAATAAAAGAGAAGAGATTGACTACATTATGAGTAAGTTAAAAAATCTAATCTACATTTTAGCAATTCATTATATGAAAATCTAATACTTCAGATATAGTGACTAATTCAAAATAATGTGACCCATTTTAGCAATTCATTATATTTATAGAATGGATGACTAAGATGTGGAGTAGTTTTTTTTAACTTACTCCTAGAATATATTGATCCGCTCCCTTAATAAAATAATACAAAAAGCATCAAATATCCTTTCCTCCTTATATTCCAATACTAGAGGATCCAATACTCGAGAGGATCCCATCGTAAGCTCGATCTCGATCCTTATCAAGGCATGGGCATCGTTTGATATAGAGTATGCTACATGCATGAATCAAGGCACGTAAATGGAACACACACTTATCATTTTCACGTGGACCTGTTTACACTCATGGGTCCAAATTACCTTTTTATAATGTATTCACTGCCATCAGCCACCACAATGGTGGTTTAATCAATTAACCCACTCCTCCTACCATACATAGACATAATGATCACTCTGCACCATGGACTATTTGGTTCACTCAGAAGTCTAAATCTCCACTTATCTAAATTCAAGATTGAAATTTACAATGTTTTCATGACTTGAAGTTAGGGGACTCTTACTCCCAAACATTAAACTTTGAAGTAGTAGCAATACTATTCCACTTCCCATAAAAAAGATAAAATAAAAACTTTGTATAGATTTCCTAAGGAGTGACATATTCACACTCTCTAGTATTGGAATGAAGTAGAATATCATGTTATATATTAGACTCAAGCTTATGTTATAATGTGCGTCAAATATGAGCATCAAATAAAAACATTCTATAAGCGTTTGGGCCCATGAGTATGCTGAAGCTTGTAATTTTTATTCTCTAGTAATATCATGACAGTCTCTCACTGCTCCCGGGGACGTAGACACAATTTTCTAAACTTCGATAACAAATTATCTTGTTTTTTCTCTTCTATTTGTTGTATGCCCTTTATTTGATTGTTTTTTGTATCGGCAATTATTTGTTGTGGGTGAAACTCTACCCTCAATCTTCTTCTCCCTAACCATCAAACTATCTTATAACTCCGTTTTTTTGTTGATGGTGTGACTCAAATCCACAACCTCCTGCACTCCATTCTTTAAGTTCTCCCGCTTATAGCAAACACTGAGTGACGATCGACAAAAACTCTCCCTATAAAAAATCTTAGGATTCTAGTATGATGTTTGAAGAGTTAAATAACACAACAATAATGAAGTTATATAATTATTATATGTCACGCGATAAAGGAGACTTGTTCCTGGACTTTATTCTTAACTAAAAGAAATGCAATAGCAAGTTAGAGACAAATAAAATTTCAAATGCCATCTGGGGACGATTGTACACAAATGACAGTAACTTAATTATACATCAGATGTTGAAACATTTTTAGTTGTTCACTTGTTGTGGAGTAAATATATCATGAACAACACTGTAATTAGTCAAAATATAATTAATAATTATATTTTAAATTTAAATATATTTTTTCAGTCAATCATAACTTATAACACATGGAGTAGTATATATTATGAGACAAAATATATGCTCCAAATATATATATCTACACATAATCAATCAGAATTTTATTATTTATTAAAAAACTAACTTTAAAAAATAACAGAAAGTTCGATATAAAGATTTTGATTCATTGTACGTACTTAATTACATACCCCTGTATAAGTTCCAATTGCATCTTTAACACCTTTAAGATGGCAATTTGTGGACATGCTCCTTTCCTCTAAGACAAATTCAAAGTTTGGACGTGTGAAAATTGCAATGCAAAGAGCTAATTCAATGTTGAGTGTAATATTTATACACTGTCAGCGTAAAGATTTATACACATTCACTATATTATTCACTATTCATTTAAATTACTTTTCTCGTAGAGTAAATAACAACTAAATATAAATGTGAGTTAATATAATGACAATGTATAAAATCAGACCATACATTTTTTTCTCTTTAAAGTTTGGTTGGTCTAGCGAATAGCATCTTTGATTCTAGGTATTAATGTAATATTAAAGATTAAGAATCTTGGTGCAAAACTTTATAGGGAGGAAAGATAATCAAACTGCTCTTTAGCCTTCATTTAGTAGGGAGGAATTAGTGTGGAAAGAAATTCTGAAGAGAGAAAGAAGAGAGATTTATGGATTTTCTCTTTGGTTCAGCATAGAAATATGGAAAAAAGAATAAAATTTGTGGCGCTCTTATTTAAAATCTTTCTCTCCTTAATTGGGAAGAAATTGGAGAGAGAAGAGGAGAAACTACACAATTATCTATCATGTCCTCACATTACTACTTGCCCATATTTTTTTCCTATTTATTCTTGGGGTGTTTTTGTCTTTTCAAAGAATAAATTTTTTCTCTTCCATTCTCTATCCAACCAAATAAGAGAGTAAGAGAAAAATTTTTCTCTCTCTTTCCTACCAAACAATATAAAAGTTCTCTCTCTTTCTTTCCTACCAAACAATATAAAAGTTCTCTCTCTTTCTTTCCTACCAAACAATATAAAAGTTCTCTCTCTTTCTTTCCTACCAAACAATATAAAAGTTCTCTCTCTTTCTCACTACTTTCCTTCTTCCCATACTCTTTCTCACCTCTCTCTGTATCTTCATACTTTCTCTTCTACTACCAAAGGAAGCATTATTAGTGTGGTGGAACCATTTATACCACCATTTTATAATTACCAAAAACAAAAGCCTATCATGTAGGGGTAGCAATTGGATGAGTTTGAATGGATTTGGATCTTAAAGGATAGATAGAAAACTATCCACCAATCCATATAAATCCATTATATCACATTTTTAAATTATTCAATCCATCCATTCTATCCATGTATCTATTTTAATGGATTGGATGGATGGATATCCACTCACTTTTTGTTAATTTGAAGAAAAAAAATCTTTTAAAAAGTGTTTTTTTTAATTATTCTTAAAAAGTCATTATTTTTTTAAAAAACACATTTTAAAAAATAATTTTCTTAACAAACACTTTTAAAAATTGTTTTTTTGATAAATACTTTTAAAAAGGTGAATTTGTGAAGTTTTTTTATAAGCACTTTTATTGACAATAATCTCTGGTGCAACATAATTGATAGGGGTGTAAAAGTTCGGTTCGGTTTTTAACCCAATTTGGTGACCGGACCTAACACAAATATACGGTTGGGTTCTACCCGATTAACAGAAAATTTTATTTAGGCACCAAACCGAACCGTTCATTAACGGTTCGGTTTTTTAACTTATTTAAAGAAAATCTTTTAAGAAATAGATGAACAAAATTTGTAAGGTATAGAGTCAACTAAATGAATACTAAACGCATCAATAATAAAATATTTAATACTCTTTCTAGTAAAACAATAATAATTCAACATCTCAACGTACTACAAACTTGAAATTTTAGTCCACAAAATCTTCGACAATGTCCAACAAAATTTAAGAATGACAAACTTGGTACCAATATTTTAGTCCAACATTAACACCTAATACTCCACATAATTAGTAATGTCCTCAAGTTCTTCCTTTATTTTCTTTTAGTTCCTTAATTTCTTTATTTAATTAATTTCATCTCTGAATATTGAGAAAATGAATACTAGTTTTTTAGTTTTCTTTCTATCTTCTCAATGGATAATAAAGATAATAAATATTTAGGTTTGTTTCCTAATTAATTTTTTCTATTTGAAATAGCTGATATGTATTAATAATTCTAAATTCTTAATCATATTTTATCTCCTAACTTTAAAGCTTAACCATTCAAATATAAAATAAAATTATTTTTTAATATGCGATTCGGTTCTAACGGTTCCAAAATTTATAAAATCGTGAACCGAACCAAACTTAAATGGTTCTAAATATAAAAAAATGAACCGAACCGCGGAGCTGAGCCGAACCGAACCGCGGAGCTGAGCCAAACCGAACCGCGGAGCTGAACCAAACCGAACTACATTTTATGGTTCGGTTCAATTTCATCGGTTTCAGTTTAAACTGGAACCGCTTACACTCCTAATAATAGGGACTTCCATAAGTTATATGCAACAGTCCATCATCCTGAAATATTTCATTTTGTTATTATATTATCACATTAGTCAATAACAAAAATGATATATTTATACTTTGCATTAATATGTTGGGGTAAAGCACAAAGGCAGAAATCATTTATACTTTTTTGATAAGCACTTTTTAAAATCACAATTGCAATTTTCAACTTTTGTAAAATGTGTGGAATTGTGCTTAGAAAGGTGGGAGAGATTTTTTATATTAATATTGAATTAATTGGAAAAAATTGTTTTGTTTGTATTTTTTTGGATGGATTGGGTATCCATCCAAATGGATTATACCCATGGATATTTATTGGATATAATGGATGGATTTGAATCCATCAGTTATCAACACTATCCATTTAAATCCATTAATTCTAACAGATGGATTTAATTTGAATGAATTTGGATGGATTTTGGATTATGAATAATTTTGCCACCCCTACTATCATATCATCCCTATTGTTTTATTTATTTTTAAACTCCCTTATTTTCCTGCATATATATATATATAAAGCCAACTCTTACCTAGTATTTGTTCATTATTGGAAAAGAATTTCGGACTCTAGCTAGTTGATACTACTAATATATTTTGATGGAATGCTTACTTGCAGATTTGTGTTTTTCATACAAATTTTCTACTACTTTCGGTTGTAACAATTGAAATGCTCCTCAAATTATCAATAGTGCAATCTTTATGGTGTTAGAAATTAATAAACCCGCTCCAATAATAAGAAAACTTACGAGTTTATAGACTTGAGTGCTATAAAAACTAAAAATAAGAATTGTATTTTTGACTTGTAAGCATCTTAGGTGAAAGTCAAAAAATATAAATTCACTCTCTCATTCTCCCATCTAAGACTCTAATGGGTTGTCATATATCTGTATATAGTATTAGAGCTCATATATAGTCACACAAAACATTAAGTCTAGAACATTAAAGATAAGTACATACCATAAAACAAAGATAAACCTACGTCACCATAGGCTCAAACTTGAAGTACAAGCCCAAAGGAAAAACCATTAATATGTCACAACTAGTCTCACATTGAACTTACCGGACTTGTTAGAAATTAAGAAGTATTATGTAGATGGATTATTAAAAGTCAAATAATATATATAACCTTGAGTGTTATAGATAAAATTTTCATTGGTATTTTATACCCTGTGAAGAATGAAGATTTCACCAAGCCAAAGAGTCCAAAGATTCAACCAATTGAAGAATGGATTGAAAATGATTGATTTAGGAAACTTTCCTCTTTTGACATATTTTGAAATTCTGTTATTAGTTTTATTTCTTTTTTAGTAAGTCTGTTAATTCTGTTAGTTTTTGTTGTTAGTTCATCTTGTACAAATAGTGAGTAGGCTTAAGCTTGTTATTCGATTAATCAATCAGTAATAAAAGAATGCATCATTCAATATCTTCAAGCTTCTCTGTTCTTTAGTTTCCTTCTTCATTCATTCACTCACTGTTGCTGTTTTCTTTCTTCTGCTATACCATGGGGAATTTTCTTCAACATGGTATCAGAGCACCCTTTTGAGGGTGTCTCTGCTGCGCAACTAAACCCCATTCTGTCCCTTACCGAACGTGCCTTCTTTCTTCTCCATCAGCAGTATTCTTTCCTACACTCTCAATTCTTAAATGGCCAACCAAATCATCAATCCAATTCTTGATCCTTCAAGTCCCTACTATCTCTCATCAAGTGAAAACCCAGGAGCAATATTGGTCTCTAGCCTGCTAAATGGTGAGAATTATCACCAATGGTCAAGGGCAATGACAATTGCCCTTGACACCAAGAACAAGCTGTGTTTCATAAATGGATCTCTGCCCAGACCACCCCCAACTGATTTGATGCAGCCTGTTTGGAGTAGATGCAACAATCTTGTTGTTTCTTGGCTCACTCAATCCATGCAACCCTCCATAGTACAGACCATCCTTTGGATGGATTCAGCAGCAGAGATATGGAAAGACCTTAAAGAGAGATATTATCAAGGAGACATCTTTAAGATTTCTCAAATTATTGGACAGATGCATTCAATCAAGCAAGGAAGCTCCTCAATTGACAAGTTCTTTACACAGATGAAGGGACTATGGCAACAGCTTGATGACTACACACCAATTCCTATGTGTGAGTGTGAGATAAAGTGTCATTGCAGATTGGTCCCTGTCATGAAAAAGTATAGGGAAAATGAGTACATCATATGCTTCTTGGCAGGACTCAATGATCAATTTTCAGCAGTGAGGTCACAAATAATGCTAATGCAACCCTTGCTGCCTTTCACGATTTCAAGAGGATCAACCCTCTTACCATATCACTACCTAATGGTAACAAAGTAGCAGCTAATTACTCAGGAACCATAATCTTCTCAGACATTCTGTACATTTCATATGTCTTATATGTTCCTAGTTTCAACTTTAATTTAATATCTGTTTCTAGACTTGTGAAGTCTTTAGGTTGCACCTTGATTTTTTCAAACAAACATTGTGAAATTCAGGACCAACACTCCTTGAAGATGATTGGTGCAGCTGAGCTAAGGAAAGGATTATGTGTTCTTACTGTTTTCAGCAAACACATTGCTAAAGCTCACAATGTGAACCTCTTTACTGCTTACAATGATAGAAATCTGTGGCATAGCAGATTAGGACATCCATCTCATAGAAAAATGGAACTTATGCAATCTGTTTTCCCTATTATCAAGTGTAATAAAACTAATGATCCATGTGAAGTTTGCCATTTGGCTAAACAAAAGAGATTGCCTTATAATTCTAGCATAACTAGTGCTAACAAGTGTTTTGATCTTGTTCACATAGATATTTGGGGACCAATCTCTACACCATCCACTTTTGGCAACAAATATTTCTTAACCATAGTGGATGACAAATCAAGATTCACTTGGATTTTTTTTATGAAACAGAAAGGTGAAACAACTTTGTTAGTAAAAGGGTTTGTTTCTTATGCTGAAACTCAGTTTGGATCAAAAATTAAGGCTATTAGGACATATAATGGACAAGAATTCATATTAAAAGAATTTTATCTTGAAAAGGGCATTGAACACCAAGTAACATGTGTTGAAACACCTCAACAAAATGGTATTGTTGAGAGAAAACATCAACACATTCTTGGTGTTGCTAGGTCTTTAGTTTTTCAATCCCACATGCCTATATGTTTTTGGAATTTTGCTATTTCATATGTTGTGCATCTAATAAATAGACAGCCTAGTCTCTATCTTAACAATAAGTGCCCTTATGAAATATTGCATAATGTTTTACCTGATATTTCTAACTTGAAGACTTTTGGTAGTCTTTGTTTTGCTTCCACTTTGGTTAACCACAGGAAAAAGTTTGACTCAAGATCCAGAAAATGTGCCTTCTTAGGATTCAAGCAAGGGACCAAAGGATTCATTCTACTTGACATCAACACTAATGAAATCTTCATTAGTAGAAACACTGCCTTTTATGAACATATTTATCCTTTTAAGGAGCAAAACAATAGTTATAATGAGTTTGGACACCATATGGACATTTTTTCTGACCCTGCATCAAGTTGTGCACCACATAGTGACCCTGCACCAACTAATGGCACCACTTATTCTCCACGGAACCAAGACATCATAGTGCCCTTACCTCAGGCTGAGATACAGTTAGATCCCCCTTATCAACATCAATATCCTGCCCCTCTCCAACCTGCTGCACCTTCAGATCAACATATCAGTGTAGACTCTCAACAACCCACCAAAACACATAGAATTAGAGGACCTCCTAGCTATCTGAAAGACTATCATTGTAGCCTGTTAAGCAAGTCCAACTCTATCAAGACAAATAGTAGGCATCCAATAGATAAAAATCTTAGCTACCACAACCTGTCTACAAGTCACAAGAAATTCTCTCTATCCATATCCATAGACCAAACGCCCACCTCTTTCACTGATGCTATTAAACACCCTGCTTGGAGAGAAGCCATTCACAGTGAGCTTGAAGCCTTAGATAAAAACAACACTTGGACCTTATCTCATCTACCTAATGACAAAAGGGCAATAGGATGCAAATGGGTTTTCAAAATCAAACATCATGCTGATGGATCTATAGAAAGATTCAAGGCTAGGCTTGTGGCAAAGGGATTCAATCAAACCGAGGGTATTGACTACAAAGACACTTTCAGCCCAGTAGTCAAGATGACAACAATTAGGGTGCTCCTTTGCTTAGCAGCTATGCATAAGTGGCATTTGCACCAGCTTGACATCAATACAGCTTTCTTACATGGTGACTTAAAGGAGATTGTGTACATGAAGACCCCACCAGGTCTCACTGTCCCTAATCCAAACCTAGTATGCAAACTGCAGAAATCCATTTATGGCTTGAAGCAAGCCAGCAGACAATGGCATGAGAAGCTCACCACTACTCTCCTTGACCTTGGTTATGTGAAATCTTTCTCTGACCACTCTCTCTTTACCAAAGGCATCAAAGATAACTTTACTGCAATTTTAGTTTATGTTGATGATTTAATTATAACAGGAATCAACTTACAGGAAGTAATTGAAACCAAATCCACCTTACACAACACTTTCAGCATTAAGGATCTTGGCATTTTAAAGTTTTTTCTTGGCATGGAAGTTGCTAGATCTAACCAAGGTATTGCCCTCTATCAAAGAAAATATACTCTAGACTTGTTAGAACAAACTGGTCTACTAGGTTCCAAACCTGCAAGTACACCTATGGAATACAACTCCAATCTTCATTCCAAATCAGGTACACCACTCAAAGATATAACCAGTTATAGAAGATTATTAGGAAAATTGCTATACTTGACTCACACTAGACCTGATTTATCTTTTGCTGTTAGTTCATTAAGTCAATTTCTTGATTCACCCACTAATCTTCATTACAAGGCTGCTACTAGAGTGCTTAGATATCTAAAAGGAACACCAGGACAGGGCATTTTCTTCTCTTCACACAACACAACAACCATACAAGGTTACTCTGATTCAGATTGGGCCAAATGCATTGACACAAGGAGATCAATCACTGGTTGGTGCTTCTTTTTAGGCAATGCACTGGTTTCCTGGAAGAGCAAGAAACAGAACACTGTTTCACGATCTTCCTCAGAAGCTTAATACAGAGCACTTGCCATGGCTGCTTGTGAAGCTCAATGGTTATTGTTCCTCTTTAGAGATCTTGTCATAGCTCATTCTAAACCTGTTAGCATTTTCTGTGATAATAACTCAGCTCTTCACATAGCTGTAAATCCTATTTTTCATGAAAGAACAAAACACATTGATGTGGATTGCCATGTTGTTAGAGAAAGAGTCCTCAACAACACAATACATCTTCTTCCCATCCACACTTCTCTTCAATTGGCTGATATCTTTACTAAATCATTGAGTCCATCTCCATTCCTCAAGAATCTTGCCAAACTCGGCATCATTGATATTTATGCGCCTAGTTTGAGGGGGTCTGTGAAGAATGAAGATTTCACCAAGCCAAAGAGTCCAAAGATTCAACCAATTGAAGAATGGATTGAAAATGATTGATTTAGGAAACTTTCCTCTTTTGGCATATTTTGAAATTCTGTTATTAGTTTTATTTCTTTTTTTAGTAAGTCTGTTAATTCTGTTAGTTTTTGTTGTTAGTTCATCTTGTATAAATAGTGAGTAGGCTTAAGCTTGTTATTCAATTAATCAATCAGTAATAAAAGAATGCATCATTCAATATCTTCAAGCTTCTTTGTTCTTTAGTTTCCTTCTTCATTCATTCACTCACTGTTGCTGATTTCTTTCTTTTGCTTAACCATGGGGAATTTTCTTCAACGTACCCAAAAAAAACTACTCAAATTAAAGCCCGAAAATATAAATTCTACTAGGCTAGTTCACTTAAAGGTCAAAGATTCGATTATCAGGATGATTGAAAGGTTAAATGTTTGATTTCTATGAGCGACTTTTGTTAGGAGGGACAATCACACAACCCGAAAGAGATTAATTCCTTACCCAAAAGGTGAAGGAATATCCTTAGTACCAAAAAACTTCAAAAACATTCCCACTCCTAAATTCTAGTTCAGTTCATGTAAAACACCCGCTACTAAATTCTAATAAACAACCATCTGATCTGTTCAACAATTAAAACTCTCAATCTTCGTTGTCTCCACAAATCAGCTTCGAGTTGGTTACTTCTTATGCTAGAGTAGTGCTACTTTATTCTATAGTTATTTATATATTATTGGAGGGACCATTGAGGTCTACATTCTCTCCATTTCCTTAGAAAATGGACCTAACTCAACAATTGAATAATTCACTTATATATTAAGATGTTAAATTAACTTTGTTTTAAAAAAAACATAACCCTCAGACGAAAGAAATGAAAAGAATCTTCACATAGGCTATTAATTTTTCAATGACTTGTTTCTCATATTCTCTCTGCATCATCATATACTTTTGAATGAACAAAATAATATATTTATAAGAGCACAAGAGTTATTAACCCATGTACAGGGGTGGACTACATTCAAGAGATGGTGGCTGTAGTTATAACATTTTTAATACAAGAAATTTGATCATTGCACCACTCAGTAAAACTGGCATGACACATACCCATCGACACACTAAACGAATTACAGTCAAGACTTTACTTAAATCAAGTTCATATCATTTAATTTCTTTTCTAATTGGTGTATTAATTGTATCCAGTTTAATAGTTCTAGATGAGTTCACCGTGTAAGTTTATCTTTTCTTATATGGGTTATGAATCCTTATTGTTTAGGAATGAGAATGAAACAAATCAATTCGATAATCGTTCAAAACTTGATTTATTATTTAGTTCGATAAACTTGATTCATTAAACAAATAAGTAAAACTTGAGCTAAAAATTAAACTCCTTAAATAAAAGAGATGTATTTGAACTTGATGCAATTCGACTCATTAAGCTCATAACACAAACTCGATTATATATACATAATATATACATATGTTATTTTTTTATAATTTTATTATATGTATACTTTATTTTAATATATGAATATAATGTATGATATATTTTAAAATTTTCATACAAATCAATTACAAAGTCTTATTTCTCATTAGATATACACATATATGTATGTATATCAATGAATTTGAGTTTATTAGCATGCTCGAAAGTCCATAAATTTTATTAATTTATCTTGAATTAAAAAAATAGTTCACATATAACTCGATCCAAAATTCGGCCTCATCCGATCCTTAATAAGCCAAGCTCCACCTGAATATACTCGTTTTCATAGGTTATGCTTTATCAATACAATTTTCTTTTCTCATTAGTTGGTTGGAGATGAGTTTGCACTTAACACTTTTACAATTAGTTATATTAAATATGAATAAAGTTTAAGGTACGGGCTTAGAAATTAAGATATGTTAGAAATATACCTGAAAAGTATATAATCATTGATTTTCGCTTCAAAATTCATCTCAAACTTTTTTAACTCTTGATCATAATTGGGTCTAAAAAGAAAAATGAACTTCCGCCTCTGCTTTTATATTGGACCACATATATTGAGATGTCATTATTGTCATTTTAAAAGTCTCCAACATAATGAACAACGGGCATGGCTAAGACAGCTTGACAATTTGATAGGGTTGAGAAACATTTATGGGCAACCTTTTCTGGAACCAATAGAAACTGTGCTAATATTTTCTCTAGGGAAATACATAAGAAATAAAAGGAAAAAATTTCATGATCTAACAATGCTTAAATATAATTATATGACATTTTTACTCTTAAATGTAAAAATAAAAGCAATGATTTGCCTTACCGAAGATGATTTTTTTCGAATAGAAACCTACCAAGCCATAATTTCAACCAATACATCTATAGAAATAATTTCCTTCTAGTCTAACAAGATACCATTTCAGCTTATTGGCTATTGGAAAATTAGGTTAAACTGCATTGCATTAGGTCGAAGAGGATGATGTGTACTCCATGACAAGAATCAACTAGGACTAGGGCTTCATAGTAAAGCAAATATTTTCCTGGTCATGTTTGAATCAACCCCACAATAACAAATCAATTTAATTATCACTCTCACTTTTATATAAAAAAATGTGGGTAATGGGTGGACGACGTTTCATTATTGTAAGTAAACTTAGTGGATTCATTTAAATATAATTGTAGTTGATTGCCTTACATGCGGAGAATACATTTGTTTTATAGTGGCCATTCATGGGGATGATTATATAATATTGAGAGAGTTCATAATTATTGGATTAAGAGAGGGGTCCATCTAAATTGCGACTTTAGCTTTGGAGTGTTGTGTTCAAGTTGCTAATAGTATTGGAAATTAAATAATCAAGGATTAGGAACTATGACACGTGAATCCATGTGAAGTGGGTCCTCCAACTTAATAAGCCTCTAGGATCCCGTGAGCACTAAAGTTGAATAATAAACATACTTTTTAAAGGGGCTTATCAAATTATATGATTAAGTAAATTTTTGGTAAGCTTCAATCTACTTTAGAAGACATGGCTTGGATAAAGAAACTTTGAATAAATACTAGGCTAGTGGGCTTAAATACATTTTCATTATTTAATTGGTTACCAATGTTCAATTTTATCATTTATCTTTTTTAGAATATTTTTGGACCATTATTTTTTTCTAAAACAAATTATTTTGGTTCTAACATCAAAACTCTTTTTGATAGAAAACTAGCTCTTTCAGTTGATATATAGATAGTAAATTCTGAAATATTCTCTATATCGAAATGTGGATTTTTTGGCAAAAAAAAACTCATTGAAAAACTCCAAAATCGACACTCTCTCTCTCTCTCTCTCTGTTTCACACTCTCCCTTCTTATTCCATTCTTCTTCTTTGAGTAATTTGGAATTTTACTAAAATCAATTAGGATGATAGAAATAATTGATGATAAGTTATTCCCAAAATGACTTGAAGAAAAAGTTATTGAACTATTTAAATGCTATGAATAATTATGGACCGTAGGTTATTTACCAAGAAAAGGAGACAATTGCAAAAGAATGACAAGAAAAGGAGTACACAATGTATGGTCGGTCCTCACATTTCATAAGCTATGTGCAAGAAAAAATGAGGGCCTTTTTATCATAAGAAACTAAATGAGTATTCATTATTTTTAAAAAGAATCTAAAAAAATTCACATGAAAATCATGAGGATATATGATATATTTTCTTTCCTTGCTCATTTATTATTGCTACTCATTAGGGACTTGATCCCAATATATTTTTTTTATTATATTTTTAATGGACCTGATTTCATACTTGATCCATCTAGGATGATCACTCAATTTAATTATATATCAATTTTGACCATATAATACAATAATCAACAAAATTTTAAACAAACTCATACATAGTATAATAAGTAAGAAATGCAAGAGTGGAAATGTAATAAATGCAAGATTGGACATGCTTGAATGAGTGATACCATTTTATAAGAATAAAAACTGTAGAAATAAAAATTATTTGTGTGAATAAAAAAAAACCCATTAACTATATAAGTCTTGTATAGCACACTTGTTATATGGACAGGGTCGGCCCTGACATAGTGTTTTAAAGGAGGTTGCGGCCTGGGGTTATAGTTGTGATTAATGTGATTGTGATTATTATGACCGTAAATGTGTGAATTATTTTAAGATTATTTTTTAAATTTGATATAATCCGATGCAGCTATGCCATTATAATTTAGTGTCACACTATAATTATAGTATCATAAAGTGATATAGGTCACTGCAATTGCACAATAATACAGTCACATCATGCAGTAAATAATTTAAATCACTAGGACTACATGAATATTTGAGAAAATGAATATACTTGAGTGAGACAAAGAGGTGAAATTATGATGAAAAGCAGAAATATATTTGGCGTGTTTTAACTTTCTAAAACTCAAACTCGTTTCCATGTAAATCTCCATTTTGTACACCAAATCCTTAGGATAAAGGAATAGATAAAATGTGAATAGGGGAGAGAGTTTGTAGATTTGCAATAAACTTTTAGTTTTCGGCAAAAAATCTAAATTCAAGTGAGGTAAGAGAATATTGCAGAATATTCTATAAAACTAGTGTTAATGCCTTAATGGGAGGATACAAATATTTTTCAAAAAACATAAAGGACAAATAAACCCAAAAAAGTAAGTGATGTTGATTATTCATAAATAGATAAAGGATAAAAATATATTTAAGTTAATATATCACTATTTGTGAATAGTCCATCCTTTTGTTCATGTGTTTACATAAATAGTTAAAATTGGAAATACCAAAAAAAGTTAAAAAAATCACAATAACTTTTTTCTCTTTTTTTTATTTTTTTATAGTCAAATAAATTCTTAATGTGATTCATCATAACCTATCTATGATGTAACAGATTTTATAGTGATATAAGACTATTGAATAGTTAGGTACAATATAGGTAATTTTCGATCATAAAAATAATACTTATTATGAAGGTAAACTATAAAGATAAAAATTAAATTTGATTTCATCCATCAAATATATATATATATATATATATATATATATATATATATATATATATATATATATATATATATATATATATATATATATATATATATATATATATATATATCAGCCACACAATTCTCGTAATATTATGTTATCAATAACATGTCGAAGATATTTAAAACTTTCCTAAACTACCTCCACTAATTTCTACCAGACACACCTCACCTAATATACGACGATATGATTTGTAAAGAATAGGAAAATATATTGCAACATATATGGCAATATCTTTGTTAGTATGTATGGCATATTACCCCTCAAGTTGAGCATGCAAGTTCTGGATGCCTAACTTGGTTAATAAAAACAAAAAATGTTTTGCGTTGAGGCCTTGGTGAAGAAGTCATCAAGCTTAGTGTGATTGGGAATATAAGAAGGGCGAATGTTGTACTTGTGAATCTGACCCCGAATATAATGATAATCAACTTCAAAGTGCTTTCTCTCTCATGGAAAACTAGATTCTTAGCTATGTGTAGAGTTGTTTGGGTATCACAATGGAGACACAATAGGTGAGGATGCAACACACCAACTTGGATAGAATTTCCTTTAACCATTTTAATTCATAGGTCATGTAATCCATGGCGAGTGACCAAGTTGGGCAGATCAACCACTAAGAGATCTTCGATTGAGGGAACAAACTACACAATTAGAGTTACACCAATTAAATAAGCTCAAATTACTACATCTTCTCATAAGAATACCTTGCTCGAGATTCTATTTCTAGTAACAAACTACCTCAAAACAGTCTATCAGTGCTCTTCTTTAGGTTGTTGTATAAAATGAGACAATATATGAACGCAATAAGAAAGGTCAGATCAGGTCAAGTGAAACATTAGTAGATGAAGTGGCCAACAAGTCATCAATATTGGGAAGGATCTGACAACAAATGACATGAAGCTAGTTCCAAATGATGGTTTTGTTCAATATGAAAAGGAGTTGGTTTTCCCCCAACAAACCTATCTCAATGATAATATCCAATGCATATTTTCATTGGCACAAATGACACGAGCGACTTGCATGCCAAGCGAATACTTTAAATTCCCAAATCCTTCATATGGAAGAAAGTATGAAGATAAAGCTTAAATCGTTTTATAAAATCAGGATTACTACCTAAGATAGATCATCAATATACACCAAGACTACGAGATGTACAATCGCTCGATGCCAGGTGAGCAGAGGATAATCAGATTAAGATTATGTAAAACCATAACGTGTTAGAGCAACGAATATTTTGAAAACCAATACCTTGGATCTTATCGTAAACCGAAAAGAAATTTATAGACACGCCTCTGTGTTGCACCATGAAACGAGGAGCTAATCTCATGCACACATCTTCCTATAGATCTCCTCAAAGGAAAGCATTGTGGATGTTCATTTGATGGATTTCCTAATTCTTGGTAGTAACCATAGTTGATATGATACAAACAATAACCATTTTTTCCATCTGAGTAAAAGCTTTTGTGTAATCTAACCCTGCAACTTGGTGATTCCCAAATATGACCACCCTTACTTTCAATCTTTCAACAGTCTCGTATAAGTGATGTTTAATTTTGTGAACCCACTTGTAATGAGGATGACCTACAGAGAACACAGTTTTTGGATATCAACGTCCCTTTAAAGTTAACAGACCATGATGTATCTTACACGTGACTCAACTCTCAATATTTCGAACTAAATTTGAAATTATTGATTTTTTGTATCATTTCTTCTTTCACCTTTTACCATCCCTTATTCTTTTAGTTCTCCTTATTTGTGGAGATTTTTAAATATTATTTTTTTTGAAGAAGAAAATGTTACTCTATACCTCATTTTGACCACCACTTTCCTTTTATTTTAAGGATATATTGAGGCTCATGTTCATTATAAGTCACAATGTGGGAAGCAAGGGATAAATCTTGTAGGGTTATTCCTATTTTTGGCCTATCAATGCTTTCATGAAATAAATTGTTTTGATCCTTTCCGTGCATCACATTTACCAAGACAATTATATACTTAAATAAATTTAACAATGTCACAAAGTGCATGCCGTCATTTACCAATAATCGTTTCTAGTCACCCTCTCATCCTCAATTGTAGTATAAGCATTCAACATTTCAACAAGGGTATGACAATGCTTCTTATTTAGTCATAACAATCCCAATTTTCCAATTACAATGTTATTTTTGTTCACATTTTATTCTACAACATGTAGTATATTAGCACAAAACATTCATCCTCTTCCATGTCCTACAAAAGTTACATTTGTTGTTGATTAGTGCAATTGGTTCCACCTTTTTTGCATGAACATTCACCTGACCACTCAGGATATCCAATGATTTAAAAATAACTTCTACAATCATGTCCTGTTTTACCACAGTGGGGGCACACCATTGATTTGTCTTTTGGCTCTCATTTCCACGTAGTATGAAGTCTTGCTTATACCATGAGACCCATGATTTCTCTTCTTTCTTCCTTAGATATTGAACACAAGGTACACTCGATGGTATTCAATACCATTAACATGAGCATGGACTGAACAATCCACCGGTCTTCTATCTCTAGGGCTTCTTCATCTCGTTGAGCAAGGATTTCATGTATGATATTTCGTCATGCACACAGAAAGGTCCTTATAGCCCGAGCCCATTATTTGTAGTTCTCTCGAACTAAATGAACATGATTAATCATGTTCCTGGTGTGAAGAAGATCTTGCTCCTGACCTTGGCATGATTTTGATGAAGACACCAACATCACATAAAGAAGAAAATGAAGAATACTTATGAAGACAATGAAGATAAAGCTTCAAGAAAATTAGAATCTAAGTCTATAGGCACTTTTATCCTTATACTTTATAATATACAAATAGTAGTAATGCTCAAAAATATTTTGAAAAGAAAATTGAAAACTACAAGTATAAATAAAAACAATTTTCAAAATACCGTGTAACAGGTTATTGGATCTAAGTAACAGGTTATTGGATCTAAGTAACAGGTTATTGTGACTAAGTAACAGGTTACCAGAACTAAGTAACAAATTACATGAGTGAGAAATTACATCCTTTGGAGTAACCGATTACACATTGTAGTAATAAGTTTTTCAGTTGACCAAAATGTTTGGGTAATCGATTACATCACGTGAGTAACCGATTACATTGTGTGTTAATCAATTACTCAGTTGAACAGAATGTTTGGGTAATCGATTACATCCTTTGAGTAATCGATTATACTATGTATTAATCAATTACTTAGTTGGACATAATGTTTGGGTAATCAATTACATTAATGTTGTAATCGGTTACTGAGAGTTATTGCACCAATTTTCACATTTAAACTATACAACTTTCACCCCAAACGAAATGGTTTCATTCCAATCGAATCCTACCTTTTTATAGAGGTTTTATGTCTGATTGGAAAGCGTATTTAAAGGCATTGAAACTCATAATTCACAAGTACAACTCACATACACAACCTAAACTTTTCTGAAATACTTGTTTTACACTTTCTGCAACTTGTTCTTAACTTTTAGATTAAATTTTCTGAAGTTTCTTCTAGTATTGTTTCCAAGTTTTTAAAACCATTTGAGTAATATTACTAAGTGTATAAAGAGTTACTGGATTGCAAGAAATCATAGTTTCAAATATTGTAGAGACAATCTTTGTCATAGTTAAAGGTTTCTTCATTCAAATTGCTGAAATAGTTTCTTTCACAAGGGTGTGATAAGAAAGAGGATAAAGTCACTTGGAAATGTTGTTTTCCAAAAAGTGACATAGGCATTAGAGAGTTAGTAAGGTACAAGGAAATTTCGGAGTGAGAAATTGCAATTACTACTCTTAATATCTAGTGACAAAATCTCTTATGATGCAAGAGTACTAGATGCAACCTTCGATGGACAAGAAGGTGAACCAATATAAAAGTCTATGAGTACTCTCTTCTCCTTTATCTTCTTAAATTTACTTGATATTTTTCTGCAGAACTATTCCGCTGCTACTAACTCTTTAAATTGCAGAAAAATCTGTCATAGATTTAAAACAACCAATTCATCATCCCCTCTTAGTTGTCATCTCAGTCTTACAATTGGCACCAAAGCTTTTTTTGAGTAAATTATTCTCAAATATGATCATATATCTAAGATGGCCTCAAGATCATTTTTTGGAGAAGGTTCCAACATCAATCATCCTCCAAGTTTTGTTGAAGAATGCTATGATTTCTGGAAAATCAGAATGAGAATATTTATAGAATCTCAAGATCTGGATATATGGAATGCGATTGAGGAAAGACCTTATGAACCTTTCACTGTTGTCAATAGTGTAAGGGAATTAAAGCCAAAATCTTCATGGAACGATGAAGACAAAAAGAAGGTACAATATGATCTCAAAGCAAAGAACATCCTCACTTCAGCACTTGGCATTGATGAATTCTTTATAGTATCAAATTGCAAATATGCTAAGGAAATGTGGGATACTCTAAAGACTACACACGAAGGAACTAAGGAAGTCGAAAGGTCGAGACTCAGCACTCTCTCCCAGGAATACGAAATGTTTTGTATGAAGCCTGGAGAGAAAATACTAGGTCTCCAAAAGATATTTACTCACCTTACAAATCATCTTATTGCACTTGGAAAAATATTATCAAATAGTGACTAGAACTTCAAATTTATGAGATCACTTACCAGAACATGACAACCAAAAGTTACAGCCATTTCTGAAAAGAAAATGTTATCAAAAATGTCATTGGCTGCTTTATTTGGTAAATTGCAAGAACACGAATTGGAACTCAACCAACTTGAACAACATGAAGAGGAAGAAAAGAAGAAGAAAAATATCTCTCCCAAAGCAAAGGCGAATAGATATGACTCATCAGGAGATGAATCAGAAAAGGAAGAGATTGAAGACATAAGTCTTTTTGTAAATAAGTTCAGCAAGTTCCTTCAAAGGAACAAAGGAGCTAAAACTGGACAAATGAAGAAATTCACCAAGAATAATGATGCTTCCACTTCAAACCATAACTTCACATGTTTTGAATGTGGTACACCCGGTCATATGAAGATAGATTGTCGAAACTTGAAAAAGCATTCATTCAAAGGGAAAAATGAAATGAGGACTGGACGAAGAGCCTACATAGCTTGAGAAGACAATGATACAAGTTCTGCCTCTGAACCAGAAAATGAAGAACAATCACATCTCTCACTAATGGCATCTCATCATTCTGATGATGAAGAGGTAAATGAAACTACACTATTTTATTCTTCTCAATTGCAACTTGCATTTAATGAATTACATGATGAATATGTCATACTCCCTAAAAAAATTTAAAACAAAAAACTGAGTTAAAAGTATTCAGAAATAAATCATCATATTCTTCATGTCAAAACTGCATTACTCTTGAAAAGAAACATCCAACATTAAGTCTTGAACTTAATAAATTTAACAAGAGTAGCAAAAATATGGACAAAATAATTAAAGATCATAGACATTCTATAGACCGAATAGGTCTTGGCTATTTTAACAGCCAAGTTTCTAAGAAACAAATTGTCTCAACAAAAATAAACTTTCAGAAACAAAGTATCCATGCATTTAATTCTACAGACCGAATGGGCATACACCAAATACTTGCATGATTAGAAAATATGGTGTGCCCTTAGGTCACTATAAATAGGTGGAGTAAGGTGCTAACCATGTAGAACCCAAAGAAAATTAGGTACCTAATATTACTTAACATGTTTTGTAGGATAATTTGAGATTTGTTTGCATCTATGATACTTGGACAATGGCTGCTCAAAACACATGACGACAACAAAGATAAGTTATATGTCCTTACTCCAAGGGACAAAGGTTATGCTACATATGGTGACAACAACAAAGGAAAAATACTTTGAGTTGGTAGAGTCGGTAAGCCACCTTCAACAACTATAGAAGGAGTATTGTATGTTGAGGGACTCAAGCACAACTTGTTGAACATAAGTCAACTATCTTACAAAGGATTTCATGTGGCATTCTACCCGGATAAGTCCATCATCAAAAGTAAGGATTCTAATAACTCTAAACTAATTGGTAAGAGGATAAATATTATATATATATGATTGATTTAGATTCTTCTTTACCAATAAAATGTTTAGTTTCTAATAATAATCGTGATGCATGGCTATTGCATAGGAGAATTGCTCATATTCATATAGATCATTTGAATAAATTTATTAAGCAAGATTTGGTTTTTGGTTTACTCAAAATGAAGTTTGTTAAAGATAAACTATGTAGTGTTTATCAAATGGGTAAACAAACAAAATATTCTTTCAAACCTAAGCATAGGGTTTCTTCTGATAGACCATTGCAATTACTATACATGGGCTTATTTGGCCCATTAGGACTAAAAGTTATGGTGATAACTATTATGCTCTTGTTATAGTAGATGATTATTCAAGATATACTTGGACTCTATTCTTAGTTCATAAGAATGAGGAACTCAATGCCTTTAACAAATATGCTAAAAGAGTTCAAAATGAAAAATCACTAAAAATCGTTGTTATAAGAAGTGATCATGAGGGAGAATTTCAAAACGCTTCTTTTGAAAAATTATGTGATGATCTTGGCATCAATCACAACTTTTCTGCTCCTAGAACACCAGAACAAAATGGTGTTGTAGATAGAAAGAATCGGTCCTTAGAAGAACTTGCTCGTACAATGCTGAATGAAACTAATCTCCCAAAATACTTTTGGGCTGATGCAGTTAGTACAACATGTTATGTTTCAAACAGAGTTCTTATAAGACCAATTCTCAAGAAAACTCCCTATAAACTCTTTAAAGGTATAAAACCAAACATTTCTCATTTGCATGTATTTGGTTGTAAATATTTTGTTTAAAATAATGGTAAACATAACTTTGGCAAGTTTGATACAAAAGTCGATGAAGGACTCTTCCTAGGCTACTCTCTTACGAGTAAAGCTTACAAAATTTTCAATAAAAGAACTCTAGTGACAGAAGAATTTGTTCACGTGTCTTTTGGTGAAATCAATCCTATAATAAAGGATGTGTTATCTTTTGATAAGGAGGAATTGCCAAGTTCCCCTTTAACACAAGAATCTTTTACCAATACAATAATCATTACTGAGCATTTGAAAATGAATGATACTCTATATTCATTCTAATTTACCCAAATAATGGAGAACTCATCGAGGTCATCCTATTGACAACATTATTGGCAAAATAAGTAAGGGTGTCACTGCTCGTTTAAAGCTAAATGATACTTATTTAAACATGGCCTTCATTTCTCAAATAGAACCTTCTAAGACTGATTATGCATTCGAGGATGAACATTGGGTTCTTGCAATGTAGGAAGAGTTAAACCAGTTTGAGAGAAATGAAGTTTGGGAACTTGTTCCCAGACCGAATAATAGGCATGTTATAGGAACTCGTTGGGTATTCCGTAATAAATCAGATGAAAATGGAATTATTGTTAGAAATAAAGCTAGAGTAGTAGCACAAGGCTACAATCATGAAGAAGGAATAGATTTTGATGAAACCTTCACTCCTGTTGCTAGACTTGAAACTATTCGGTTATTACTTGCATGTGCTTGCTCTCTAAATTTTCAATTATATATCAAATGGATGTAAAGAGTGCTTTTCTTAACGGTTATATACAAGAAGAGGTATTTGTTGAAGAACCTCTGAGTTTTGAAGACTACAAACATCATTCTCATGTATATAAACAAAAGAAAGCTCTCATGGCTTAAAGCAAGCTCCTCGTGTTTGGTATGATCATCTAACAAACTTTCTACTTGAAAAAGGTTTTACCAGAGGAAAGAGCGACACTACACTTTTTATTAAGAAAATAAATCATTATACTCTTATTGCTTAAATATATGTAGATGATATTATTTTTGGTTTTACTAATTAGATTTTTATGTAGTGATTTTATCAAAATGATGCAAGGGGAGTTTGAAATGTCCATGATGGGGAAGTTAAATTATTTCCTTGAATTACAAATCAAACAACTCAATGATGATATTCTTATAAATCAATCCAAATACTGCAAAGACTTGCTGAAAATATTTGAAATGGATAACTGCAAGCCAATAGCCCCTCTTAGGAGTTATGATACATACATCGATACATATGAAGCTGGAAAATAAATTGACATATCAAAATGTCGATGTATGATTGGTTCCCTACTTTATTTAACTTCTAGTAGACCTAATATAATGTTTTGTGTCTGTTTGTGTGCACGTTATCAATCAGAATCAAAAGAATCACATTTAGTTGTTGTCAAAAGAATCATGAAATATCTAAAAGGCATAACTGATGTTGGATTCTGGTATCCAAAAGGAAGTATATGTGATTTGGTAGGATATTCATATTCATATTTTTTTAGATGCAAAATTGCGAGAAAAAGCACAAGTGGTACTTGTCATATATTAGGTAATGCACTAGTGATGTGAACCCAAATGAGCCAAAATTGGATCATGATGAATGCTCCACGTTCAAGTCAAGGGAGTCCTCACTCCATTCATTATGTGACTTTGCATATGGGCTAAAGTGGGGAAAATAATTCCCAACCATTTTAAGTAGGGCACGGCCATTTGTCTTTTGTTATTTGAATTTCAGAATAAATGATTCTTTGAAGAGCATTAATTACAGTCAACACCATTAAAGCTGGCATGGGAATTTCGTGCAACTCATTCAAGGCAAGTCAAGAGTGGTTAATTCCATGGAGTAATTCGTGCAAAGACTTAACTTTTAGTCAAGCATGATTAATTCAAAGAGATGTATTTCGTGCAAGAGGTTAATTCATGATGTGTGTTTCTGCAAACCATTAAATCACTTCAAGAGTGATTATTCTTTGGAGTTTTCGTGCAAGACATTCAAACTCATAAAAGCTTAGCATGAAGAGTTGTTGTGCCGCCCACTTTTAATGCATTCATGAATCAACCAAGTGAGAATTCGTGCAAGGCATTCAAACTCATAAAAGCTTAGCATGAAGAGTTGTTGTGCCGCCCACTTTTAATGCATTCATGAATCAACCAAGTGAGAATTCGTGCAAGGCATTTAACATACACATTGATCATGAAAGCAATTCCTTCATGGAAGCCTGAAGT
>NC_032015.1:14071005-14087290 GCF_001865875.1 Lupinus angustifolius | reverse complement strand
CTCCTAACTTCTTGGCTGAACCAAGATTATAATTCTTATCAAGAACCACGTTCTTGTGGCGAATATCACCCGGCTTATCAACACCTTGTGTTGTGGCGCCATCCACCCTTCAATCTTCACCATCTTCTTTTATCCAACACATTCCCATTCGGCCTAAACATTCACCATCAAAAGAACCCCTCAAACCGTGGGTTCATTGCACCAAACAAGATAGATTGTTGAAGAAAAGGATCTCCGGATGAGGTTCTCATCAACTAGTCTCATGGTCATGCAAGAAACAGGCATGTGTTGTCCTAAGTACTGCTGAAGCAGAATACAGAGCGGCAGGTAGTTGTTGTGCCCAAGTGTTGTGGCTTAAACAATAATTACGAGATTATGGCTTAGACTTATGATGCATTCCCCTAAAATATAACAATACTAGTGCTATAAATCTCACAAAAATCTAGTAATGCATTCGAGAACCAAACACATAGATATAAGACATCACTTCCTTAGGGACCATGTCCAAAAGAAAGATGTGTTTGTAGAATTTGTTGATACTGTATATTTACTAAACCTTTGGAAAAAGAACCTTTCTATAAAATTAGACGAGAATTAGGAATTCTAGATGAAGCTTACTTGTCTTAAATGCTTATACATGATTATATGTTTGTTTCATTATGTTTATCTTATGCCTACTTGTACTTAAAATTGCTTAGTTTTATTTAAAATTTTCAAATTTTTAGTTATGTAATCGATTACATAGGGTCACTAACTGATTAACACGTATCAGTATGCTTGAAAATTTGAAATTCTGGGGTCAGTAACCGTACTGCATTTGGCAGAAACTTTCAGTAACCGATTACCCATATGTGTAATCGATTACCTAAGGTTGTTGTTTGAAATCTGGGATATTTCTATGTTGAGTAACCAATTACTCAAACCAGTATTTAAGTTTCCCTCATTTTTTCCAAACACTTCTTCTTCCTCAAACCCCTATTTTTGGTGTTTACCCTATATTTTCTCTAAAAACTTCATTTTTTATCCAATTTGGGTGATTTTCGAGTCATTTCCTATCACATTTTCAATTCTAAACATGTCCCTTCCATAAATTTCGTGTTTAGTGGCCTAAATAAAAAATCCCCAAATATCTCAAACCTCAAAATCTAATCTTTCAAAACTTCAACCAATGGCTTCACCATCAAGGGCTAAGAAGCAACGTATTGGGTTGTCTTAAAAGAAGGAAGGTGATTCATCTTCTGAGGCTAATTCTATGGATTTGGCACGTCTTCTCGTCAATGATGAACAACGTAAAGTCTTTTTAGAGCATTTTCATGAACGCTCAATCTTTGCTCCTAAGTATGGTAATATTAGTAACTTGGAGTTTCAAGATTTCCATTTCCCTATTCTACTTAGGCAACAAGATCTTTTTTATTTTTGTGAAGAAGCAAATGCCTACTATCCTAAACTTGTTAAAGTATTTTACTACAATTTGAACTTTAGGAAAAATTGATTAACATCCTTTGTGAAAGGAAAAGAAATTATTTTAGACATTAAAACCTTTAGTTCAATAAGCTGTAATATACCCTTTCAAGGTAGCATAAAAGATTTCGGTCTTGCGTGTGAATGAGATAATTATGATAGAAAAGAGTTCTACTACTCTATGTGTAGATTCTCTAAACGAGAAATCGAAATATGTAAACAATTGGCTTTAGGTAAAACTGTAAAGAGTAGATATATCCTTATTGTAGGAAATCTCAATCTCAAAGATCATTTGCTTCATTACTTTCTTAGCTATGTCATTCTTTCGAAATTTTCAGATCATTCTCAAATTAATGACATGGAACTACAATTAATGTATGCTCTTAAGCATAACCTTCAAATCAATTGGGCTTTGACAATAATGAGACAAATGTGGTCTTTACGAGAAACTCACAGCCCCTTACCTTATGCAATCTTCAAAACCAACATACTTGAGCATTTTGGTGTATCCACTACTAGTGAATCCAAAGTCACACTTTATGCACACAATTTTAAGATTGATGTGGATGTGATCCACAAAATTGGTTTCTTTCGAGATCCCATTGATAGAATCTATAAGCATCAAAGTGATAGACAAACTGTACCTGCTGATCCAAATTCAAATGTCTCTCTGCTAACCCTCTTGAACATCAACCTTCTGAGTTTCATGCTAAGTCCTCTTCATCTGTTGCCACGCCTACCAATCAGATGATTATGGATGAGTTATTCTCTCTTCGAGGCTACATCTCTAGTCGGATGGATGCTCTTGATGCTTAGAATCAACAAGTCCAAATTAAACTTCAACGTCCTTCCTATAAGATCAATAGCATGGATCTTGATGATATAGCACTGAGCCTGAGTCTTAGAATATTTATTGTCTAGGATTTGTCTTTGTAATGTTGTGTGATTATGGACAATTTGTTTTTGTTATTTTTGTGGTTGTTTTTGAACAATATATGAACATCCTTTAAGTTTTTATTATGATATGATATGTTACCTTTGTGTTTGCTATATACATATCATATGTGTGTTAGACTCTTTGCTTTTCCTCTTTTTGATGAAGTCAAAAGGAGAAGAAAAGTTGGGAGAATGTGTTTTCTGTTTAAATTTCTTTCAGGCACATAACTCCAAATCAAAGGGGGGCATACAAAATAGGGGGAGCATACTCAAGTCATGTCAAAATATCACAAAGTATGCTACTCTAAGAAAGATACACTGTCAAAAGATATTGGTTTGTCATCATAAAAAAGAGGGATATTGTGAAGAAGATCTTGCTCCTAACCTTGACACAATTTTGATGAAGACACCAACATCATATAAAGAAAATTAGAATATAAGTCTTTAAGTACTTTTATCCTTATACTCTATATTATACAAATAGTAGTAATGCTCAAAAATATTTTGAAAAGAAATCAAAAACTACTAGTATAAATGAAAACAATTTTCAAAATACTGTATAACAGATTACTCGATCTAAGTAACATGTTACCAGAACTGAGTAACAGGTTACATGAGTGAGAAACGAGTTACCCAACAAAAGCTAAACATGGTAATCAATTAGACCCTTTTGAGTAATCAATTACACATTGTAGTAATCAGTTATTCAGTTGAACAGAATGTTTGGGTAATCAACTACATCCTGTGAGTAATCGATTACATTGTGTGTTAATCAATTACTCAGTTGGACAGAAATCGATTACGTCAATGTTATAATCGATTACTGAGAGTTGTTCCACCAGTTTTCATATTCAAACTGCAAAGCTTTCACCCCAAATGAAATGGTTTCATTCCAATCGAATCCTACCTTTTCTTAGAGGCGTTGTGGTTGATTGGAAAGCTTATTTAAAAACATTGAAACTCATAATTCACAAGTACAACTCACATGCACAACCTAAACTTTTCTGAAATATTTGTTCTACACTTTCTACAACTTGTTCTCAACTTTCAGATTAATTTTTCTGAAGTTGTTTCAAAGTTTTTCAAACCATCTGAGCATTATTACTAAGAATATAAAGAGTTACCAGATTGCAAGAAATCATAGTTTCAAATCTTGTAAATGCAATCATTGTCATAGTTAAAGTTTTCTTCATTCAAATTGCTGAAATACTTTCTTTCACAAGGGGTGATAAGAAAGGGGTTTATAGTCACTTGGAAGTGTGGTTTTCCAAAAGGTGACATATGTATTAGAGAGTGAATAAGGTACAAGGAAATCTCGGGATGAGAAATTGTAATTACTACTCTTAATATAGGTGGAGAAATCTCTTGTGCTGCAAGAGTACTGAATGTAACCTTCGGTGGACAAGAAGAAACCATTATAAAAATCTCTACGTAGATTTAAAACAACTAATTCATCCCCTCTTAATTGTCATCTTATTCTTACGCATGGGGTTTCATTTGAGTTCAAGTCGTACGGTGAAGGAAATTTCTTGTTTCCATCAGTTTGAGATTTCTCTACCTGATTTCTCTTATCCTCCGTCAGGTTGAGATATCTCTTCTCTTGTCATGATGACTTTAGTATCTCTTGTATTCTAGATGTCAAAATATGTTCCAGAGTTGGGATGTCTCTAATACCATATACAGATAGGAATGTCAATATGATTTAATTAATCGAAATACACAGATATATGTATAAAGTAGGAGCCAATTAGTTACACAATTCTCCTATTATTGTGCTAACAATAACCTATCTAAGGAATCGAAAAGAACTTCCTAAAATGATAAACACATAATCCAAAAAAATTAATTTATCACCCCTTTGATTCGGGGAAACATTCAGTAAGAAAAAAAAACTCAAGGCATTTATATTTAGGAAGGAGAGTAGATGAAATCCAATTTCAATAACATTAAAATTAACTTTTGCAACGATAAAGCTACAAATTGATCTCTTAGCTTTTGCAGAAAATTGCAAATATTCACCAATGCAATTTTTTTCCTCTCTAGTAAAAGTACTTATATATTGTAAGTAAATCACCCTTATTCTCAGAGCACAACTGCTACTGGCTCTCAGTGTTATTCTCATATCTTGTAAATATAGATATCTACCATATTTATCATGGATCTACAACATGTCTCCAAATTAACTACAAGATATGAATTCATCAACAAAATACAAAAATATTAGTACTAGTCTCTAAATTAATAATTTATGTTAGTTAAAAAGATAAGGTAGTAGTACTTCTAAATTCTAATCACATGAACTTTTTGCTTATGTACAAAATGATTTTCATAAATGTCGTCATTTTATATATTTAGTTATATTAAGGTGAGCATAAAAAAGATCCTCGTGGGGATAATTTATTATTAATATCAATTAAATTAATTGGGCATGCTTTAAGAAGATATATATCAAATAAGATCACGTGAATTGTATGTTTGTTATATTATTTTTTTTTTGTTATGTATGCTTGTTATATTAAATATTCTTTTAAACAACTTCATAATATGATACACGTGCCTTATCATGCCACATATGAATGCGTTTTCATTTGCTGGATACTTCTGAAAAGAATAAGTATACTATGCATAAAAAGCGTTGAAATGTTATTTAAATAGCAGACCACATTATTAGGAGGATTTCCCATTTAAACGTTTTATAAACTTCTGTATATGAGATATTAATAAGAAGATAGTCTAGAAACTAATTTACTCTCTAGAAACTAAAAAGATATTAATATGAGTAAAGATCAATTTTTGTCTTTCAAAATTTATGTGTACCAATTTAGTCTTTAGAAAATTTAAAAATATAAAATTATCCTTGAAGGACAAACTGTTAGTCAAATTAGTTTTTTTTTTTTTTACATTTTTATGACTTGTTGTTGGAGCACTTCAGTCCTCATTAATGATTATTTTAACTTATTAATAGTTAACTTAGATTTATAATATTACACTGTCATATCCATTTTCTATTAATTCTCATATAAAAATGAGAAGATACTCAAAAAAATGGAAGTAGCTCATGAGAACATTTTGTTAACTTGTTAATGTGAGAAATGAAAATAATTAATATTAACTATGGAAGCTTATTTGAATGATCAAAGATTAAAATAGAAATAGAATGACTTTTTCTATTAATTCTCATATAAATGGAAATAGAATGACTTTTTCTATTAGATTTATAATATTACACTGTCATATCCATTTTCTATTAATTCTCATATAAAAATGAGAAGATACTCAAAAAAATGGAAGTAGCTCATGAGAACATTTTGTTAACTTGTTAATGTGAGAAATGAAAATAATTAATATTAACTATGGAAGCTTATTTGAATGATCAAAGATTAAAATAGAAATAGAATGACTTTTTTAAGTAGTCATATGATAACTAACTTGTAATCATAATCATTTATAAATATTTATAAGACACATATTTATTTTTCTCACAATTTTTATATAAGAACTATTTTCACTTGAGTTACTCTCCTAAAATATACTTAATAACGGAAAATATACATGATGATATTTAAATAATACGTAAAGGAATTGATTCATATGTTTTATTCATCAATACTACATTGTTTATATACACAAATTTTGTTCATAAAATCTAAACAAATTTGTTTACGTATCACCTTCACATTTGATTTTAGGATAATAACAATCTAATTGATCTAAACAAATTTGTATACATATCACCTTCAGATTTGATTTTAGGATAATAACAACCTAATCAATCTAAACAAATTTGTTTACATGGATTTGGTTTGTTATTACTGAATTACCACTCCCCCCCCCCAACAAATTTGTATACATATCACCTTCAGATTTGATTTTAGGATAATAACAACCTAATCAATCTAAACAAATTTGTTTACATGGATTTGGTTTGTTATTACTGAATTGCAAATCTCATGTAATGTGATTTGATGCCCCACTATCAAGTATCCAAGGTGAAGGCTTTTTTTCTACTGAGCATATTCGGTTCTTGAATATACCACAAAACCTTCACCTTTAATCATCATGTGTGTCATACACATTTTATCAATGTTTTTTTTTGTTGCTCTAATATCATGTAAAGGAATTGATTCAGGTGTTTTATTCATCAATACTGCATTATTTATATACACAAAAATTGCTCCTAAAATCTAAAAAATATGTTTACATATCACCTTCAGATTTGATTTTAGGATAATAACAACCTAATAGATCTAAAAAAATTTGTTTACATATTACTTTCAGATTTGATTTTAGGATAATAACAACGTAATCACTCTGAGCAAATTTGTTTACATAGATTTGGTATGTTATTACCGAATTACCCCGCTCAAGTGGGAGCATGGAGGTTCAGAATGCCCAACTTTCCCAAGAATGACTCAAACTATGGCTTTGTCAAAGCTTTGGTGAAGATATCTATGAGTCGAGCAGTAGTAGAGACAAAGGTTAGAAGAATATCAATGAAAATTAGTTGAGTAGTTTTCCAAGATGAATGTTCTAACTTGTGTCATACTTCTAGCTCATTCATTCCTTCAACTTTGCATACCTTCTTCGTTGGGGATTCTAAAAAAAGATAGAGTTCATTCATTCGTTCACCCGAACCAATCAACATCTTTGAGGTTCGGTCCTTTATAGCACACAGATCACTAGTAATCTGAACATTACAGTTTGAGTCATCTGACAATTGTGATATACGAATCAAGTTGCATTTGAAGAGATACATAAAGTGCATGTTCAAGATTTAAATTATCATAAATTTTTATTGTTCCTTCCTTAGTAGAGATGACAGTGTGTCCATTTGGAAGTCTAGCAGGACATCTACGTTGCACAGGTGTTACAAATCTCATATCATGTGATTCGATGTCCCACCTATCAAGTATCCAAGATGAAGACTTTTTTCTTCTGAGCATATTCAGTTCTTGAATATACCACAGAATCTTCACCTTCTGTCATCATGTGTGTCATACACATTTTTACGAAAGATTTTTTTTGTTCTAATACCATGTAAAGGAATGGATTCAGATGTTTTATTCATCAATATTGCCTTATTTATATACACAAAAATTGTTGCTAGAATCTAAACAAATTTGTTTACATATCACATTCCAATTTAATTTTAGGATAATAACAACCTAATCAATGTAAACAAATTTTTTTATATATTACTTTCGGATTTGTTTTTAGGATAATAACAATCTAAACAAATCTATTTACAAGGATTTGGTTTGTTATTACCGAATTACTCACCTCAAGTGGGAGCATGGAGGTTCAGAATACCCTACTTGCCCAAGAATGATTCAAATTGTGGTTTTCTCCAAGCGTTGGTGAAGATATCTGCGGGTTGAGCAATAGTAGAGACATAGGTTGGAAGAATTTCATTGGAGATTAGTTGAGTGGTTTTCCAATACGGATGTCCTAACCTATTGTGTCATACTTCTAGCTCATTCATTCCTTCAATTTTCCATACCTTCTTTATGGAGCTTCTCGAAAAAGATAGAGTTCATTCATTCGTTCACCCGAATCAATCAACATCTTTGAGGTTCGATCTTCTATAACATACAGATCACCAGTAAACTGAACATTACAGTTTGAGTCATCTGACAATTGTGATATAGAAATCATGTTGCATTTGCAGAGCTACATAAAGTACATGTTCAATATTTAAATTAGCGGAAAGTTTTATTATTTTTTCCTTAGTAGAGATAGTAGTGTGTCCATTTGCAGGTCCAACAGGATACCTAAACACGTCCATCACGTTGCACAGGTGTTGCAAATTTCATATCATGTGATTTAATGCCCCACTATCAATTATCCAAGGTGAAGACTTTTTTTCTTCTAAGAATATTCGGTTCTTGAATATACCACATAATATTCATCTTCAGTCATCATGTGTGTCATACACATTTTCTCAAAAGTTTTTTTTTTTTGCTTTAATACCATGTAAAGGAATGGATTCAGATGTTTTATTATCAATACTGCATTATTTATATACACAAAAATTGTTCCAAAAATCTAAACAAATCTATTTACATATCACCTTCAGATTTGATTTTAGGATAATAACAAACTAATCAATCTAAACAAATATGTTTACATATCACATTCAGATTTAATTTTAAGATAATGACAATTTAATCAATCTAAACAAATCTGTGTACATGGATTTAGTTTGTTATTACCGCATTATAACATATTTAGTTAATTACGTGATAAAGGTTTTTTATGCTTGGGTTGTATTTTGTTTTAAAATTTAATATATTAAAAAAATGTTATCATTTTACATGGATTTTTTTATTTTCTCAACATAGTAAAAACTTTTGACGTGTTGTTTTAAGCAGTGTTGTTAGAATCGGATCAGACCGGACTTGAAAATGGTTCTGGTTTGCCGTCTTAACAGAGTGAGAGTTGGACCGCTTTGAATCGGAAAAAATCCGATCCGACCATGTTAAACCCGGTTAAACCGGATTAACCCGGGAAGTAAACCGGACAGCTCATTTAAAAATAAAAAAACGGACAATGTTCTAATATTTTATTTTACTACGGTCCAAAAAAGATAAAGATGTATTATTTCAATATAATTATACATAATTATTAATTATATAAAGTTTTACATTTATATATAACTATATATTTATAAATAAAAATTATTAATCATCTACGAAATCACCCGGTCAGACCGGACGGTTTAACCGTTAAACCGGTTAAACCTAATACGGGACCTCTGCCGGTTTGACTTCCGACTCGGGTTTCACAGCACTGGTTTTAAGAGTAATAGACTTCCTTAAATTGGATGACGTACCAAAATAGGAACCACGTCATCATTTCTTTTTCCCTTAAATTATATTTACGTGTTGGAAAAAGAATTAATGAATAATAATAGTAGAGTAAAGTAGATTTGCTTTTCCTTAAAACAAATTAGAGAATTAGGTAGACACTAATCTACATTAATTTATACAACAAAATATGATGATGGATTGAGATCTTTACACTCCTTTAATGAATATCAAAATTTGATCTTAATTCATGCACTCTCTAATATTCAAATTGAACATTAGAGGAACCTCTCTCAATAAAAGATTTGTGATCAATATATATCGTCAAGTTATTGATGATTATTTCCATATAATATAACGCACCCTATTTATTTTTAACAGATTATTTATAATTTTATGTCAATTACGGACTATAAAATACCATTAAAAATGACAGCCAAGGTTTTATCGTTGCCAAACTTATAATTTTTTTTTAAAAAGACTTATAACCACGTTTTGAACCACTACTATCTCAAGTGAACTCAACATACTCAGTCAAAATGAGTCCTCTCCATTAATGGAGAGGCAAGTAGTGGGAAAATGCACTAAAAACTCAAAAAACAATGATATTTATAACCTTTACTTTTTATTGGAATTACAATTTTGGCCATAAAAATACACTACAAAATATAATTTGCCTCTCCATATCTTAATCCTCAAAATGTTCGTTTTTAACACATAAAAGGAGTAGAAAGAAGAACAAGCAGAAGCCATGTAAAAGACAATATCGACACCAAAGCCAATGAAAACGAGAAACAGAAACAAAGATGGAACATTTGATAAAGGAGGTCTCATAATGAGACTCTCATTCTTGGCTGCCATAAATGATAAATGACATTGTTTCTTTTTTGCAATTATTTTAGCTATATAGAGATGTTGGAGTTCATTAAGTAAGGACTTGGGGAAGTACATGTTCTGCCCCATTCTATATCCCCTTTTATTTTTATTAATAAAAAAATATAAAGTTAATATAAATTAAATTTATTTTTTTTCTTTTCTAACCAATAAAAAATAATAGTACATAAAGTAATATAAACTTTGAGATAATAGCTATGTATTTGAGAAAGGTTCTTGACATTTTTTGGGAATTTAAAAATTTCTATGGGATAATGTGGAAACTCTGAATTGTATCAAAATTGTTTGTAAGCTCTTGGTTTTTTTTTGTTTAACTCCATTCATCCAATACACGTATTTTGTTTGCTCATAAAATAAAAAGCTTATCAACCTTTCATGAATAATTTTCTTTTGTATAATTAATCATTCCTCCCGACTCTTTGGATAATGAACTATTTCATTTCATAATGTATGATAATTCCTCTCAATAAGTATCACTCTCATAAATCTAACATTTCATAAATAATTTTGGGAAAAACAATTTAGCAAGCTTGGTGAATTATAATAAACTGTCAACATTACTAATAATGCATGAATTGGTTATTTTAGTCGTAGTTAGTGCATCGATTTTATCACTAATTTTAACTTTTTTTAAATAAAATAGAACTTTGAAATAGTTTTTCAAAGCTGGATTTTTTGGGAGGATATAAGTCGTCTATGTTAAAGACAAAATGTACCACAGACTTAAATAAGTTATAGTATCCATGAAAGAATACTAACACAAATTAAAGATAGTTTTTTTGGGGTAAAGTCAAGATAGCTCAATCCTATTACATGAGCCAACCTTGATTATGGGATACTTTATAATTATTTTTATAAGGCACTACTTTCAACCCAATTACAAAAATCAATAAAAATAATTAATTTAATTAACTTTCTTTGATATTTTTAAAAATAATGAAACATTTCAATTTAGACCTCAAACTTATATTGTAGTATTTCTTAATTGATGGCCTTTTAGACAACAAACTTTTAATTCATTCACACTATCTATATACTATAAACTTATTAAAAGTAAAAAAAAGGAAAGAGGATTGAAGCGTTTAATAAAGAAAACTAAGAATAAAATAAATGCTTCATAAAAATAGTAGAGTACTTTATAATAAAAAATCATGAAAATATCTTAGATAATGTCTTATAAAAAAGACCACTAAAAATTTAATAAAAAATATTTATCTTGTGGATATAGGCCCAAAACGTGGTTTGTTTATTTATTTTTTATTATTACTCATAAACAAAAGAATCGCTTCAAAAAATATAAAGGATATTCAACCCATATATAAAGGGATTAATTCAGTTGCTACGGCACAAAATATTTTGTTGACCACCCTCATCTACTTCATTCCAAAAGTGAGGCATAAGATATTACACCAAAAGTGAGTCTAGTGACTTGCAAATAGTATATCAAATTTAAACTTTTATATAAATTATAACATCAAAAATTTTATTGGCATTATAACCTAGCTGCTTCTCTCTAGCTAGTTTCTTTAACTTGACCAAAATTATAAAACTAATATAATTATCTCATAAAAACTATTGTTTCATCCCGTGTATGTTATTTTAAATTGCATCAATTTGATTTATTTTTTAAATCACAGAGCCCAACATGGCTAGAAAAACAAGGGTCAATGTTTTAAATGTTTCTGCGTCACTCCAAAACAATATCTATCATGTATCATCCCATGTTTCCACTTTAATATATTACCAAGTAAAATGGCCCTTAATGTACTCAAAGAGACAAGAAGGACAAAAGCAACAATCATAATATTATTATTAATATGAGCTACGAAAATAATTGTAAGCATAATTTAATCTCAAAATAAGAAAACTTTGCACAAGGCACATAGAGCCAAAGACAAATCTCTCTCTCCTTCTTTGTCTTTGTAAGAACCAAGGTTATTATGCACTTCTTGGACATAATCTCTCTTTTTCTGAAGCAATCTTATTGAACACATAGGCATGGACATAAAATCCTCCATTATGCGAAAATGAACTTTACAAAGTCATGGGACTTGTTTCTGAGACCTTTATCCATAACACGTGGGTGTGATGAAAAAAGTGCGTTAAGAAGAGAGCCATACTTCAAATATTAACAACTTCGACTAGAACAAACTGGAAAATGTGTTAGCTTAGGCAGTGTTTGCAACACTTTAATTTGTGCAATACTGAGGTGTACATGCTACAAAGCTAATGTTTTGGAAATTCTAAAAACTAGAAGAAAAGTATATTAATCTAAATCTTTGTCAGAAGTCATACAAATGCATGTGTTGAGTTGCTTTTCATCTGCCAAAAAGGGCTGGTAAGGTGGTGGAAGGTCTCGTTACATTCTGGGGATGACCAATAGGTCAATGATTCAATTCCGGTGAGCGACATTTGTTGGGAGAGACAGTCACACACCCCAAAATGTACTAATTCCTTACTCATAAGTGAGTAAATATCATTGGTTGTATAAAAAAAATAGTTTTTCATCTAGTTGCACGTTACGAATGGAGATCACCTGTCCCAAGATTTGGTATCTCATATGATCTATTAATCCTATCTGTAATTCACCACTAAAATGAGAGTAAGTGAGAGAGAGAGTGAGAAGACGATGGAAAGACCATAACCCTTCGTCGAACATCAAGGAGTCTCCTGGCTTTCTTAAATCCCTAGATTCTAACTCAGTGTCCTTTTTCTTCACAAATTTCCCAGATTCTCACACGAAAGAGGATATGTGGAAGTTTTTCTCAAACTGGGGGTTAGTTGGGGATCTTTTCATTCCTCAAAAACGCGATAGAAAGGGGGAGAAGGTTTGGTTTTGTGCGCTTCAAGAAGGTGGAAGATTGGTCCAAGCTGAAGTTGCAGCTTTCAAACATCTGGATAGGGTTGCACAAAATCGTCGTCAATACACCTAGGTTTCAGAGGAATGGGTCAAAATCTGGGGTCATCAACGGGCCCTCTACAGTTATTCTAGAAGCAAAGTAAGGAGTTACCACCCGGGTAGGGTGGGTCTATTCCAATCGGAAATGCCCCCAATTGGAAACATGCCCTCCTCAATGGGGCTCAACCTATCTCGTCTTCCTCCCGGGATTTGGGTGCAGGTCTCCCTGAATATAAGGTCAAGATGGAGTTTATCGACAAATTGCAAAAGGCGGTTCTAGGGGAGCTTCTTAGGGTGGAGAATATTTTTAATGTCCAAGCCCTTTTGGATAAGGGAGGCTTCCTCTCCTCTAAGGCTACTTATGTTGGTGGAAAGTGGGTGATCCTCTTTGGTGCTTCTGCAATGGAATTATTGGAATTACAGAAGAAAGAGAGTTGGAGTTGCCCGGTTTTTAAGTCCTTTAAATCGTGGTCATCTTCGTTCTGTTCTAGAGAGCGACTGGTTTGGGTGAAATGTTATGGAATTCCGGTTATGGCTTGGTCGGGTGATTCACGAAGGTTTGAGTCAGAATGTTGTGTGTGATGCACCAGTTTCTAATGTGATTAGAGCTCAAGAATTGGGTTATGTTTGGGTGGATGGCTTGATTCCTCAGGGGAATTCAGTCACTTCACTCCCTGTTCCAAAAAGTTTGGGAGTGGGTCTTAAGTCTTGTGTTCAGCCTTTGAGGAAGTCTAAGCCTAAAGTTAAGGGATCAAAAGTCCAACTGGAGGGGTGTTCCCCTTTGGGTCTTCCTTGGTGCATTCCGGCTACTATGGAGGGTAATAATTCAAAGTTGTTAGGGAAGTCTTTATTCAAAGTGGGTTCATCATCAAAGGTTAATGCTAGTGATCGTGATAAGGAGGGTGTATTGGTTTTCAGGGAGGGGGTTTGTGCGACCAAGGCAGATGTTAGTCTCAGGGGTAAGTTAAAGCACCTCTTTGACGTTCATCGTCCTCTTAGACATCAATTTCTAGCTAAGAGAAAAAAAAGTTCATCCTCCATTGGCGTTGAAAGTAGTTCCTAGCCGTAAGAAGAACATTCATGTCTCCACAGTGGGTATGAAGGCAATTGTTTTGTAGGATGATAGTTGTGAGTCTCTTGACTCTTCAATTAGTAATTCCATCAATGATTCTCATGTGAGAAGTGTTAATAAATTACATCTAAAAGAAGGGAAGAACGTTTCAAGGAAGTTATGGGAGATTGGTGAGAAATTGGGGGTTTCCTATGCTGGAGATAATGCTGATATGATCTCTAGAATTCAGGAATTGGAAAATAGGGACAAATTTGTGCCCAATAATACTAATCATGGGGATGATCAATGTGATCAATGATTTGCACATCCTTAAATGTGAGGGGTCTAGGGGGTGGTGTTAAAAGAAGAGGTGTTCGGGAGATTGTTCGCAAATTTGATGTGGATTTCCTTGCAATCCAAGAAACGAAGCTGGAAGAGGTTGAGGATAGTCTTCGTTTCTCGGTGTGGGGTAATAATAATTGCTCTTGGGACTTTAATCCAGTGGTTGGTCGTTCAGGGGCTATCATAAGTATTTGGGATGAATCTTAGTTTCACAGAACTTCTTCTGTCTGTGGTAACAATTTTCTTGTTGTTTTTGGCATTTGGTTGGGGGATAGTGCGGAGTGTTGTTTGGTCAATATTTACTCTCCGTGTCAGCTGTCCCAGAAAAATCAGCTTTGGGAGGAGTTGCTTAGTTTGAGGAGGTCGGTGGTGGGTGTCTTGTGGTGTTTTCTGGGTGATTTCAATGTTGTCAGAGATCGTTCGGAGCATTCTGGGGTTGCTCTCAGAGTGGATCAGAGGGAGCTTCGACTTTTTAACGAGTGGAGTAGAGGTATGGATTTAGTTGATTTGCCTCTAATTGGTAGGAAGTTTACTTGGGTTCAATCAGGGGGTGGTTGTATGAGTAGGTTGGATAGGTTTCTTTTGTCGGGTGGGTGGATTGATCATTGGGAGGGTACTTCTCAGTGGGCTCTTCCAAGGTCCTTTTCGGATTATTGCCCGATTCTCTTGAAGTATAAGGTGATTAAAAGGGGTCCTTCTCCTTTCAAATGCAATAGTTGCTGACTCAAACATAAGGAGTTTAAAGGGTTTCTTCAAAACTCTTGAGATGGTCTGTCAATGGTTGGTTGGCCTGCCTTTGTGATCAAGGAGAAACTTCGGCTGTTGAAAGGCAAGATTAAGATGTGGAACAAGTCTCACTTCGGGGATTTGGATTCTCAAATCCTTTTGAAAGCAAATGAAATTCAGTCTTTGGATCTCACTGCGGAAGGTGGGTCTTTTTCTACTTCTCAAGCGGTGTTGAGGAGTATTTTGGTTGCAGATTGGTGGTGGCTTTCTTCCCTTAAGGAAAGCTTGCTTATTCAAAAATCCAGGGCCATTTGGTTGAAGGAGGGTGATGCTAACTCTAAATTCTTCCATGCTTGTATGAAAAATAGATCCCGTAGGAATCAGATTTTTGGTCTCTCCATCAACGGACAGTGGTTGGAGGAGGATGGTCTAGTTAGAAAAGGGGTGGTTGATTACTTTAAGGAGGTGTTTAAAGGGGATTCGGTTATTAGACCTACTCTTGATGGAATTCTTTTTAACTCCCTTTCTAGTGATCAAGTATTGGTCATTTCTGAGGAATTCAGTCTTGCTGAGATTAAAGCAGTAGTGAGGAACTATGCGGCTGATAAAAGCCCTGGCCCTGATGGTTTTAATTTCAAAATTTTCCAGGATTGTTGGGACATTATTGGACAGGATATTTGCTGTTTTATGCGGGACTTCTTTCTTAATGCAAAAATCCCTTCGGTCTAAATGCTTCTTTTATTGCATTAATTCCGAAGATTTTTAGACCCTCGATGATTCAGGACTTTAGACCTATATCCCTTGTTAATTCTTTGTATAAAATTCTCTCAAAGGTTTTGGCGTCTAGATTGAAGATGGTAATTGGATCTCTGATTTCTGATTCTCAATTGGCTTTTCTTCAGAAAAGAAGTATTTTGGATGTGGTGGTGGTTCTTAATGAAGTAATTCATTCGGCGAAGAATGTAACGCCCCGAAAAATACTATTTATTTATTACGCGGAAAAGTGACTAATTTTTTTTTTTGAATTGGTGACATAAAATTGTTTCCTTTTAAAAACCTTTCTTTTCCGGGACATCACTTTAAGTTACACATAACGCATAAATCAAAACCGGTTACCTAACGGTAACTGAAATGATACAACATTTCCTGAATATACATCTTCATAGATAT
>NC_032015.1:14049169-14070905 GCF_001865875.1 Lupinus angustifolius | reverse complement strand
CCACTTCCACAAGTGCAATATATGCATGTTATGTCATGATCATCCACCTTACACCAATATCCTCCCAATAACCTAGTCGGAAATAAATCAAGAATACAGGTCTCATACCAAGCCACTTTGTACGCAACAAAAAGCATTTCATAAGCCAATTGATCAATAAGTTCCATAGGAACAGTCCATAACAGGGCAGTGTCGTAACAAACGCTTTCTGGGCATCCCTCTCATTGATCCAGATTGCAAATAGGGGTTGTCAGAGATCATCTAGTTTGGCCTGTGAGAACTGTCCGATCCAACAGGATATCCTCTCCCATGAATACAATGGACTCACCTCACCTAGACTCTCCCTCAAGACATTGTTGATGAATCACCATCCAACAACGCCGTCCCTCTCAACATCACGGTGCTCTAAGTCATCCCGTCAATTTCCTCTCCACTACGCCATTATTAACCATATGCATATGAACACTAACCGCATTAGATGATCAACTCTTTTAATCATTATTTACAATGCTCGGCCCACCTTAAGTCATCTCCCTTAGGAATGCTTCTTGTGGGTCCCGATCTTACATTAACACGTAATATAAAGGAAATACATCCAACCACTACGACCATCGCTGAATACCCTGGACGGTCCCAGATCAAGCCTCTTACGGTCAACCGATCTCGCTACGTGGTATCCTGGGTTCCTTTCTGGGCAGTGCCCTTATTCACATCATAACTCAAAGGGTAACGTCCCTACCACTATCGTTGAATCACCCTAGACGGTCCCAGACCAAGCCACTTATGGTCAGCCGATCTCGCTCCGTGGTATCAAGTATCCTTTTCTGGGCATCATCCTAAATCATACATCCTTCTCGGAATACTTTCTTTAAAATTAATTACCGAGTTTGACTATTTAATTACAACACCTTGAATACTTTACTTTTTAATTCAATTACGGTGTTATACCAAAGTAGTTTATATCACATACCCATACTAGGATTATTACATACTCAACCAATCAATCCAAATAGTCAAACACAATTACTGTCTCTCGCCCAAGCGAGGACTTTTCACTCAAGCGAAAATTCAATCAACAATACCATTTTAAAACTGGGCATCTCTCGCCCAAGCAAGAATTGTTTCTCGCCCAAGCGATAATTCCCCAAAAACAATCTCTAAACCTGGGCTCTCTCGCCCAGTCCTTTGCCCAGTCCTCGCCCAAGCGGCGGACTTCTCTCGCCCAAGCGAGAAGGACCTGGACAAAATTCCAATTTTGCCCTTTTCGGCTAATCAAACGTATTTTCACATGGGTTTTCAAATACCTGCACACAGATCTCTAGAATTCAGGAATTGGAAGATAGGGACAAAATTGGGCCCAAGAATGCTAATCATGGGGATGTTCAACGTGATCAATGATTTGCACATCCTTAAATGTGAGGGGTCTAGGGGGTGGTGTTAAAAGAAGCGGTGTTCGGGAGATTGTTCGCAAATTTTATGTGGATTTCCTTGCAATCCAAGAAACGAAGCTGGAAGAGGTTGAGGATAGACTTTGTTTCTCGGTGTCGGGTAATAATAATTGCTCATGGGACTTTAATTTGGCGGTTGGTCGTTCTAGGGGCATCCTAAGTATTTGGGATGATTCCAAGTTTCACAGAACTTCTTCTGTCCGTGGTAACGGTTTTCTTGCTGTTTTTGGCATTTGGTTGGGGGATAGTGCAGAGTGTTGTTTGGTCAATATTTACTCTTTGTGTCAGCTATCCCAGAAAAAACAGATTTGGAAGGAGTTGGTTAGTTTGAGGAGGTTGGTGGTGGGTGTCTTGTGGTGTTTTCTGGGTGATTTCAATGCTGTCAGAGATCGTTCTGAGCGTTCTGAGGTTGCTCTCAGAGTGGACCAGAGGGAGATTTGGCTTTTTAACAAGTGCATTAGAGGTATGAACTTAGTTGATTTACCTCTAATCGGTAGGAAGTTTACTTGGGTTCAATCAGGGGGTGGTTGTATGAGTAGGTTGGACAGGTTTCTTTTGTCGGCTGAGTGATTTTATCATTGGGAGGGTGCTTCTCAATGGGCTCTTCCAAGGTCCTTTTCGGATCATTGCCCGATTCTCTTGAAGTATTAGGTGATTAAAAGGGGTCCTACTCCTTTCAAATTCAATAATTGTTGGCTCAAACATAAGGAGTTTAAAGGGTTTCTTCAAAACTCTTGGGATGGTCTGATAGTGGTTGGCTAGCCTGCCTTTGTTATCAAGGAGAAGCTTCGGCTGTTGAAAGGCAAGATTAAGACGTGGAATAAGTCTCATTTCGGGGATTTGGATTCTCAAATCCTTTTGAAAGCAAACGAAATTCAGTCCTTGGATCTCATTGCGGAAGGTGGGTCCTTTTTCTACTTCTCAAGCGATGTTGAGGAGTAGTTTGGTTGCGGATTGGTGGCGACTTTCGTCCCTTAAGGAAAGCTTGCTTATTCAAAAGTCCAGGGCCATTTGGTTGAAGGATGGTGATGCTAACTCTAAATTCTTCCATGCTTGTATGAAAAATAGATCCCGTAGGAATCAAATTTTTGGGATATCCATCAACGGTCAGTGGTTGAAGGAGGATGGTCTAGTTAGAAAATGGGTCGTTGATTACTTTAAGGAGGTGTTTAAAGGGGATTCAGTTATTAGACCTACTCTTGATGGAATTGTTTTAAACTCTCTTTATAGTGCTCTAGTATTGGCCATTTCTGAGGAATTTAGTCTCGTTGAGATTAAAGCAGCTGTGAGGAACTGTGCGGCTGATAAAAGTCCTGACCCTGGTGGTTTTAACTTCAAATCTTTTTAGGATTGTTGGCAGATTGTTGGCTCGGATATTTGCTGTTTTATGCAGGACATCTTTCTTAATGCAAAAATCCCTTCGGGTCTAAATGCTTCTTTTATTGCATTAATTCCGAAGATATCTAGCCCCTCGATGATTCAGGACTTTAGACCTATCTCCCTTGTTAGTTCTTTGTATAAAATTCTCTCAAAGGTGTTGGCGTCCATATTGAAGATGGTAATTGGATCTCTGATTTCTGATTCTCAATCGGCTTTTCTTCATAATAGAAGTATTTTGGATGCGGTGGTGGTTCTTAATGAAGTAATTCATTCGGCGAAGAATGACAACAGTGGTTGTTTAATTCTGAAGGTTGATTTTGAAAAAGCGTATGATTCGGTGGATTGGGGTTTTTTGGATTATATGCTTCATAGATGTGGTTTTCCGATGTCTTGGAGAAAATGGATAAGGTCCTCACTGTCCTCCACTTCCATGTTAGTTCTTGTTAATGGTAGCCCGACCGATCAATTCTCAGACTCGAGAGGTATTCATCAAGGCGACCTAATGGCTCCTTTCTTATTCTTATTGGTGGCTGAAGGTTTTTCAGGTTTAATTCGGCCTGCAAGGCAGATTGGTTTGTTTGAAGGTTTTAGGCTGGGTATGAACCAGGTGGAGGTGTCCAGCCTCCAGTATGCTGATGATACGGTTCTAGTGTGCAAACCAACGTCTCAGAATCTCTGGTGCATTAAAAGTATTGTGCGGTGTTTTGAATTGGTCTCTGGTTTAAAGGTTAATGCTATCAAGAGTGCCTTATTCGGTGTTAAGGTGGACTTGAGCTTTCTTTCGGTGGCCTCTCATTTTTTGTCTTATAGTATTGGTTTTTTTCCATTTAAGTATTTGGGGATTCCGGTGGGATCTAGCCCAAGGAATAGCTCAACTTGGGCCTCGTCTATTGAGGCAGTTGCTAATAGATTAAATTCTTGGAGGAGAAAATTCATCTCTTTTGGTGGTAGGGTGGTTCTCCTTAATGCAGTCTTGGCTAACATTCCTATTTATTTGCTTTCCTTATTTAAAGCTCCTAAAAAGGTCATTACAAGTCTTGCGAAGATTCAAAGGAGGTTTTTGTGGGGTAATAGAAACGATGGTAAAGGTGTGGCTTAGGTGTCTTGGGCTGAGGTCTGTAAGCCGAAGTCGATGGGGGGTCTTGGGGTTAAGGATATTCAGGCTTTTAATTTGGCGTTGTTGGGGAAGTGGAAATGGAGGCTCCTAGTGGAGAGTGAGTCTTTGTGGGCTAGGGTCATCAGGTCTAAGTATGGTGGCTCTCTCCCTGCTCATATTTCGTCAGTGTCGTTATGGTGGAGGGAGGTGGAAAAGGTTGGTAAAGGGGATGATCCAATTGCAAACTGGTTTCACGGTAATGTTTTCAAAAGTATTGGTGATGGAGCTTGTACTAAATTCTGGATTGATGTGTGGGTTGGGAATGGCTCTTTGGCTGTCAGTTTCGCTCGTCTTTTCTCTATTGCTAGGAATAATAATTCTTTAATTTTTTATTGTAGTTTTTGGTTGAATGGTTCTTGGAATTGGAAGGTAGTTTGGCGTAGAAACCTCTTCGTTTGGGAGGCGGAGTTAGAACGAAATCTTTTATCTGTTATCTCTCAGGTTCGCTGTAAGGATGGGGGTTTGGATGCTTGGTCCTGGAGGCTAACCTCGTGAGGAAGTTTCGATGTTTAGTCCGCTTACGCGGTTGCTCTGAATTTGGCCCCTTTTGATCATTCCTCTCTTCTTGACAAGGCCTGGATTGGTTGTTGTCCTTCCAAAGTGTGATGTTTTGTTTGGAAACTGTTGCGAGCAAAAATTCCTACTAAATTGCTGCTGCAAAGGAGTATTATTCTGGTTATCGTTGATATTCGTTATTGTTTCTGTATGCAGGGTGTGGAGGATGTGCAACATCTCTTCTAGACCTGTGTTGTCTCGGCTGTTGTTTAGGAGTCGTTCTATGCCTGGGCTGGTTTTCCTGCTGGTGCGCCAGTTGCTGTCCAGTAGATGCCTGCTGGCCCAGTTACGTCTTAGTGCAGCAGGGTGGCTTTTCGGTGGCATATAGATTGCTGCAGAAACGCTAAAGCTAGCAAATGGTGGAGGATGCTTTGGTTTGCCTTAGTTTGGTCAATTTGGTTATTGAGGAATGAGGTAATTTTTAGGGAGGGGGAGTATAGTGTCTTAAATATTATGCACTCTATCAAAACTCGTTCTTGGTTTTGGTTCCTCTCAAATTCTGATTGTAATTCGTTTTCTTTTGCGAATTGGTATGTAGACCCTTGGTCTTGTATTTTGGGTATCACCTAACGCTTCTCTTAGTCATGTTATGTTCTTTTGGGTTGCACCCCTTGTACTTTAATCCAATCTCTTGCTTATAAAAAAAAAAAAGAATGCCAACTAATTAAGAAAAAAATCATAAAAGCATAAAATAATTTTTTTTGATTACTTGTTGTAATGTGATTAACTTGGGACATTAAGACATAAATTTGTCGGGACATGTTATCGTAACAGCTACCTTGTGTAAAATTACACTGAAATTCATGACGTTAACCACATTTTTAAAATTTACACACAATTGCATATAAAGGGGTATAGAGGAGAAACTTTACATAAATTTTTTTTATAAACAAATGAAATGTGTAATAATAACATAAATAAAAACGTCAAATCTAATTAAACCCTTAGGATGCTTTTACAGAAATGAGTTTCTTTTCTCAGCCAATGAACACTGCCTTAGGAATTAAAAAACATGCAAATTTAAAGTGGTTTATTTGATTATTATGAGATGCGATATATTAATTTTTCAGGTTTTTTATTTATTTTTGGGATTACTTAAAGTAAAAGAAAATGTTTAGGTGGCTGATTAGTCATTTTTTATAAGGGTAGACATTTTGGCTTTATGTTATTCTATACAAGTTTCAGTCAGAACCTAACTATTATTATATCAAGCATTAAGGAAGAAATTAAGCAGCGCTTACTAGTTGCAAGTCGTGGGCTTGAAAGTTATATTTGAGATAAATGATTTTCTATAGACAAATAATGTTTTTAATGTATTAAGAAGTGTTAGTCTTCATCTTTAGATGTTGACTTATGTATTTTATATTTGGGAATGGAATATCTCCTTGTATAAGGAGATAAGTTATTTCTTTCTGCCAGTGAAATCATGACATGTGTCATGTTTCATCATTTTCAATAAAAATATTTTAAAAAATAAACAAAATAACACACATGTCACATTTTTATTGGCTAGAGGGGATAAATTATCTCCTTATATAAGGAGATACATTATTCTCTTTATATTTATACTCTTATTAACATAATTTTATATTTAACTTAGTTTCAAATATGTGAAATTAAATATGTAAATGAAAGACACAAAAAAAGTGAGACGTAAAGAGGTATCTTTATTTGTTGTATATAAATTATAAATAATGAAACTCCAACCAAAAAGTATATGTTAAACAAATGTAGGAAGAGAGGAGGTTGTCCAATTGAAAAAATAGTTGATCTCGTGAGTCGTGATACTTAGGGATGTTTTACTCATGCGTCGATTGAAATTAATTTTTTATAGGATATAAAAAATAATAAAACATAAGACTTTTTCTCGATGATGCTGGACGTATGTGGATAATTAGTTCGAAAACAATTTTTAAAATAAAAAGAATAATAGCTTTCTTAGAGAAATTTTTGTAACAAAATGAGATGTTTGCACGTTTTAAGGTAAAAGCTCCGGTCATTATGGTGATGGTTAAGAAGGTTAATTTTTTACGACAGAGATCATGTCCCAAAAACCCTATCTCTTTATGTCCATGTCCAATATATTTACACCAAATAATACAGTTTTGATTTTATGATTTTTTCACTTAATTAAGTGATACATTTTAATTGGTTCGGGACATAAATCGAGACTACCGTATGAGACATGAGATATGTATTCAATTTTTTATTGATAAAATAGCTATCTACCAATGAATGAAAATCACATGTTCTAAAACTATATCCCGACTATGTCTAATTCAATAAAATGATGACACATTATATAAAAATCATCTAAAAGAGTGAAAATGTTGTCCATACAGACGAACATTGATTTTAATTGTGCATCGACTATAATAATATAATAGAATATTAACTACGACTAATAAAATATTAAACAGAGTATAATAATTAAAAAAAATAAGAGTGAATATGTCGTACTAGAATGAAACTTTTTTTGTATCAAAATAAAATTTGTGAAATATAAAATTATTTATATAAATGAAAAATTAGGTCATCGTTAACTACACATACATTAGGGCCAGCTTTACTCTTATCTTGCTCAATGTTGGTGCACACCTAATGGGAGTACATCTATTATCCTACAAAATGTATCACTCTATATACTAGTGAGGATGATTGATTGAAAAATATAATTAAAAAATAAATTTTAATAATTAATCATTTTTCTGACTAATCATAAATAGCGGCACATGAGATGGTACTTTATTTTAAAACAACTGATGTCTACGCATAATAATTAAGGCATAGACATTTCAATGGTAGTAGGAATGGCTGTTATGTTGTTCAAGAGTGAGGGCATTAGGGGGTAATGCACAATATTATCATGCTCATTTCAATATTATTTTCCTCCATGATCATCTCAATATTATTTTCCTCGATGTGAAAATAAAATACACTTTTTTAATAGGATAGGCTAATAGGAAAACCCAATCTTATCCTAATAACTTATCAAACTCTAGATTCTAAAAGAATAAGGCAATTTGTTCTATTATCTTCATCTTATTATGATTCTCTTGTCATGTTCACTAAGGAACCCTTAAAATCTAGGAAAACCTATTTAAATTATTTTAATTTTTTCCTAGTTTGTTAGTATTTGGATCTAAAGAAGGGCTTTTTAGCCAATTGTCATAGATGAACAGCTCTTGCTCATAATTGCTTACACTTGGTTTGAATCATAAGAAAAGGTGAATAATTAGTATTTTTATTATTAATTGTTAGCATCATCTCATTTTAAAATCAATAACTCGATTTCATAGGATATTTTATATATTTAAAACTAAAAAAAATAATCATGGTGAATAGGACAATAAACATGGCATCATTCTTAGTTGACTTTGTAATGCACAAGAAAGTTAATATTCAATGAATTAGAGATGTGAAAATAAAATTTGTTGGTGTATCAGGAGCAATCGTTATGTAACATTGACTACAAACAATCAAATAAAGTATATAAAATAAATAGAAGATGATAAAGTAAAAGAATTTGTTAATTTGGTTCGACCAATTGTGTCAACGCCCTAGAAGCACTAAACGACTACCAAGATATTATTAGAGAATTACAAACTCTAACACTTGGGTTCAAGTGTCCATGAGGTGTTTCAATTTGGTGTGGTGATTATATTTGATACACATTATAACAAGTGAATTGAGTCCAATATAAAATATTGGTCACTCTACTTCATTCTAATACTAGACAATGTGAGACTAATACAATAACATATTTCAAGCATCCCCACCAATTTCCACTCTGACTGAAATTGACGAATATCTCGCTCCTTAGGAAATCTACACAAGAATCTCAACCTTAACGAATATCAGCTTCACCTTGCTCAATGCCTAATTCTACTCTTTAAAACTCCTCCAGATAAGAGTTCGCTCCCCTTTAGCATAAGACTTTTCGAGTATCTTTGACGATATTACCAAGACCTAGCTCTCCAAACTTGTAGTGTAGCTTCCCTACTGCATGTTGGGTTTGGGCTCCCTTCCTATATGGAGAAAGACTCAGTTGGACAAAGCCCACTTGTCCCACTAAATCTAATAGATAGGGATCTGATGTGGCAAGGGTGTGAAAAGAATTTATGCAAAAAGAGGTAATTGAAAAGTGTGAGAGAAGATATGAAAACTCAACCCGCAAGAACTCCCGGTCGGAAATTCGCGACTGCTTGGATCGGTCTGAAATTTAGACAGCAGATTCACAACTTATAGTACTTCATTTGGAACGGTTACAACAACTATTTTTCTGGATTTTTCTGGTTTTTCTTGTTCTCATTTTCGAGCTTGTTGCTTTGTTGTATGCCGTATTGTTGAGCATGTTTTGTGTTGTATTTTGGAGACACTCTTGTATTCTTATTTTGATTATAGTGGAGCTTGATTGACTGGCTTGTGCCCGTGGTTTTTATTTCTCACATTGGCAAGGTTTTCCATGTTAAAATTCTAGTGTCCCATGTGTGTTACTTCATTATTTGATATTGCTCCTCATAGATTCTAGCAAGTTGGGGAAATTATTATCCGCTGCATATACTCTGTTAGAGTTTTCATTGTTATTGTGTTGAATTTCCCATTAGAGTGGTATTAGAGCTCTTTAGGGTTTGATGTTATTTGACTTGCTTGAATGATGGAGGCAAATACACATAGAATGATATGTTTGAATGGCACTAACTATTACTTGTGGAAAGGAAAAATGAAAGATTTATTATTTGTAAAAAATTTGCATATTCGTGTTTGCTACTGAGAAGCCAGAGTCCAAGTCTGATGAGGATTGGAGTTTTTAACATCAACAAGTTTATGGTTTCATTCGGCAATATATAGAAGACAATGTCCACAATCACATTGCTAATGAGGAAAATGCAAAATCTATACGGAAAAAATTGAATCATTGTATTCTTCTAAATCAAGGAATAATAAATTATACTTATTGAATTCCTTGATGAATATGAGGTACTAGGAGGGAGCTTATATTTTAGATCACTTGAATGATTTTCAAGGGGTTCTTGATCAATTATCAGCAATGGGTATAAAGTTTGATGATGAAGTGTTGGGATTATGGCTATTGGATACTCTACCATATTCTTGCGAAATATTTCGAGTTTCAATTACAAATTCAGCCCCAGATTGTATTGTCTCTTTGGAGAGTATAAAGGGAAGTATTCTTAATGAGGAGATGAGAAGGAAGGCACATGGTACTTCATCTCATTGTGAGGTGTTTGTCACTAAAAACAGAGGGAGAAGTCATAGAAAGGGACTGAAAGGTGATAGAGAAAATGGCAGAAGTAAGTCCAAGCCCAGATACAAGAATGTGGAATTTCACTATTGTCACAAACCAGGTCAGATACAGAAGAATTGTTTTCAATGGAAAAGGGAGAACAAAGAAAAGAAGGCCAAACAAAACAAGAAGAATCATGGTGATGATGATCGTGTTACTACTACTACTTGTGATGATCTTATTATTCTTCGTGACCGTGATTTGGTTAATCTTGTATCAGATGACAGTATGTGGATAATTGATAGTGGTGCTACATGTAACGCCCCAAAAATTACTCCAACAATATTGCCTAAAATGGGTAAAAAAAATTTGTGTATTATAAAACTCTTTCATTTACATTCGATTCCTTTTCGGGACATCACGTTAAGTAACCTAAAATGCGGAAAAGACCACAATAGTTACCTAGTGGTAACCGAAAGTCACTTAATATATATCATGGAATAATTCTTTATTGAAAACAACTAAAAACGTTTATACAAAAGCAAAGCAGAATACATCCTGGTCCAAACTGAAAATATATACAATAGTCTGGTTTATTTGAAACATCCAAAATACCCTACACAGATACCCCCCTCAAGGGAAACTTGAAATGGAAATGACCACTAGTGACTAGCTCTGGTGTTAGCGGGTGTGCTAGGACACTCACTAGAGTCCTCCTCCATCTCAGAATCAGAGGATAGATCCACCACCTCAATGGAGTCATCTATATAGACTAACTCCACACAGTCTTCATCTTTGGCTTCCAGCTCCTCCTCATCTGGCTCATTGGATGAACCATGTAACTTACTTCCCACTCCCGCATCTGCTTGAAGATCGGGCAATGTTCGTCTAGTAGCTCTCTTTCCTGGTGGGAATTGGGCACATCGTTTCTACTCCGTCTCCTAGTCAATGGACCAGCGGCAGTGGGTTCGGGAGGAATCACAGACTGAATGGATGGTAAAGTACGTACATATCTCTGAGTAGGTAAGGTGAAAGAAGCCTACAAGTTTGCATGCTGTGAAGGGAAGCGCATCGTAGAGTCATCACAAACCATCTCCAGCTCTAAGGCACAAGTGCCTGTGTAGGTGTATCGATGTTCGTCACTGCTCCATGTCCCCTCCTAGGACATCGAGAATCGGTAGCACCGACTCCTCACGGTACGGTCCATCTGAACGAGAATGCGAACCCAAGACAAACAGGAAGAAAAGAAAATAAAAGAGAGTAAGACATCTAATGAATATTATTCATTGACGGTGTATAATTACACAAAATATCACATCCAGACAGACACGCATAATATACACAATACATAGCTTATAAATAAATGCACAATGATGAATGATGTTATAACTCGGATCATGAGGATCAATATTCACGATCTCAAGTTATGAATGTTATGCTTATTTCATCCATCTTTACACTAATATCCTCCCAATATACAATTCGGAAATAACAAAGAGTACACGTCCTTAATAAGCCGAAGAACAAGGATATATGATCAATCGGTTTATTCCTCACAAGGATATATAATCGATCAGTTCCGAAGAAATGTCCATTTTAGGATGGTGTCGTATCAAACACTTTCTGGGCATCTCTCTCATTGATCCTGATTGCAAAGAGGGGTTGTCATAGATCGTCTAGGTTGCAACAGAATCACTGCTATCGCTGTCCTTCTCAACATCGCGGGGCTCGTTAGTCTCCCGTAAATTTCCTCTCTGCTACTTCATTATTCATAATGAGTATGCACACTAACCGAAGTTATCCGATTAAATATTTTAATTAGTCTTTTATATGGATCAGCCCATCCTAAGACATCTCCCAAAGGAATGGTTCATGTGGGACCCGGTCTTACGTTATCACGTAATATAGGAATAACTTCCCAACCACTACGAACCATTGCTAAAATATCCTGGACGGCCACATGGTCAAGCCTCTACGGTTAGACGATCTCGCTGCATGGTATCATGTAATCCTTTTTAGGCATCGCCTTTCTCACGACATCATCGTCGAAATCCTTGCCCGAATAAGGCACAAGAACAAAAGTAATAGTATAAGTTTGTTGGTTTGGGCATTGGGCTACTCGTTCGAGCAATGATCTCTCCCAATTATTAAATATACTTTCACCCAAGCTAGGGTTACTTACTAAATAATCAATCAGTCGAAAACAGTCATATTATGGTCTGTATCTCGCTCGGGCGAGACACTGTTGCTCAAGCGATACTTTCATCAAAACAAACTCAATTTCCTGCATGGTTCTCGCTCAAGCGAGGGGACTGTCGCTCACGCTAAAAATCCACAAAAACTGGTCAAAATCACCCTCTGGGTCTCGCCTAGGCGAGGTTCTATTGCTCGAGCACCCAGAACTTCCTAGAACAAGCCAAACGTCTATCTAACCATCGCCCAAGCGAGGTTGGCTCGCCCAGGCGACAATTAGGGGCCTCATCCACTGCTTCTCCCTCGCCCAAGCCAGGGTATTCCAATTGCCAGGACTATTTCCTCGCCCTTTTGGGCTACCAGATCGAAAATCTCTGTTGTTTTCAATCGCTACACGTTTTAGTTTCTCCAGTGGTATTCCTTCACGGGTAACAACCACAATACTTGATATTTTAATCTATCATATGGCATATATCTTAATAAATCATCTGTACTTATACCAGGCATGCTATCATTTGGTTAAGTACGAGTTTGTAAAACAAAAACCAATATAACTCCCAACTTTTGAGGTAATCGGGAGATCTGGGTATCATAATCAGACACCACTATGTCACGATGTATTCTCCCTCACCTTGGGTTGTAGCGTAGTTGATCTCTTTTACGTGAATGCATAGGTTGTCCGATTTCGGACGCTTCGAAACTAAATACAGAAAACTCAATCGGTAATTTGCAAGTTAAATCGTTTACCTGCTAACTCTAAGGTAAAGACATCATTTTAAGCCATTCTAAGACCATCCGAGACTTTCATCCATCCGGTCTAAGAGTCATATTCTTGAACCATCCTTTATCCTCGAAAGTCTCATTCACGATTCCTATCGTGTTCATGATCATTTCAACACCTTTTTACAAGGATTGATCTCATACTCAACACGACATTTTAAATCAAGCATTCTTCATTTCACATCATCTCTTTTCATCAAAATCAACACATGCATATATTTTAAACACTAAAACAGCCCCATGAACAACAACATTTCCTGGTTTCAAAACAACAATTTCTAAATTCACAAAAACCTATTTTTCGATTTATTGGATAAAACAAGAGTTAGGAACATTATTCGAAAATTTCGATGGTTGAAAACATTCGTAACATGTGTATAAACATCATAAATCATTACCGATAGGAATTCACAAAACAAGACTAAAAATCAACTACGATTTAGCCTAAATCATTACCGATAAATTTCTAAAATTAATTTTTTTTAAATAAATAATTAATAAAATTACTTGAAAATTCACGGTGTTACAATCTTCCCTCATTTATAAGATTTTCGTCCCCGAAAATTAGACGTACCTCTTAATAAAACAGATTGGGATAGGATTCTCTGATGGCCTCCTCGACCTCCCAAGTCACATCTTCTTCGTTTGTTTGGCTCTATATCACCTTAACCATGGCAATCTCTTTGCCTCTCAATGCCTTCACACTTCGATCAACGATCCTCAAGGGAATAGTTTAAAAACTGAGATTATCCTTTAGCTAGATTGCATCGGGTTCGATGATATACGACGGGTCACTAATGTATTTTTTGAGTTGGGATACGTGGAAAACATTACGCAGGTTCGATAATAAATGTGGCAAGACTATTTGGTAAGCTATTGGTCCAACTTTTCTAAGGATTTGGTATGGTCCTATGAATTTATGGGTAAGCTTATGGGCTTTAAGCACTCTACCAATGCTAGTTGTCGGAACCATCGTCATAAAGACATGATCTCCTTCCTTAAAATTGAAAGGGTTCCTCATTTTGTCATAGTAGCTCTTCTGCCTACTCTGAGCTGCCTTCATGTTTTCTCTAATCTTTTCTGTCCTCTGCTGAACCACATCGGGTCCTAATGTCAGATTCTCTCCTGCCTCAAACCAGCATAACAAGGTTCTGCACTTTCTGTCGTAAAGAGCTTCATACGGCGCCATGCCGATACTTGAATGAAAGATGTTATTGTAGGTGAACTCCATCATATGCAAATAGTCCACCCAACTTCTAGAGTGTTCGAATACACATGCTCTCAGCAAGTCTTCCAACGAATAGAGAGTTCGTTCAGATTGGTCGTTCGTCTGTGGGTGGTAAACTGAACTCATACTCAATTTGCTATCCAAGGCTGTTTGCAAACCATTCTATAACTTCAAAGTGAAACATGAGTATCTGCCCGAGATGATATTTGTAGGAATACCATGAAGTCAGACAATCTCTTTGATGTATAACTCTGCTAGCCTTTCCAAGGAGTATTTCATATTGATGGGTAGAAAGTGAGATGTCTTCATCAAACAATCCACTATCACCCAAACTGCATCATAACCCTTTTGAGTCTGAGGAAATCCGCTCACAAAATCCATCACAATGCTATCCCATTTCCAAACGGGGATATCCAAAGGTTGGAGTTCTCCCCTGGGTCGCCTGTGCTCGATCTTTGCCTTCTAACATGTTAAGTAGCGCGAGACATTTTCTGCTACTTCTCTCTTCATTCTGGACCAGCAGAACATCTTCTTCAAGTCTTGATACATCTTGGTAGCTCTAGGATGAATACTTAGTTTGCTCTTATGGGCCTCATCCAAGATTTCGATTTTCAACTCAGGGTCTCTTGGCACACAGACTCGACTCTTGCATCGCAACACTCCATCAGTTCCTTCTTAGAATTCTAGGGCTTTTCCTTCATCCAACAAGATTCTATTCTCTCACAGATTTGATTCTATTATCCAAGAAAATTCACTGATTCTAACCAAAATTCGCACTTTGACAACTTGACATAGAGTTGGTTGTCTTTCAAAATCTGCAACACTATTCACAAATGCTTCGCATGTTCCTCCCGATTCTTCGAATAAATCAGGATATCATCGATAAATACAACCACAAATGTGTCGAGATATGGATGAAAAATCTGATTCATGTAATCCATGAATCTTGCAAGATCATTAGTTACACCAAATGGCATCACGAGATATTCGTAATGCCCATATTGCATCCGAAAAGCAGTCTTCGAAATATCCTCGGTTTTCACGCTTTCCTCATAAAGCCAACACCGATTAACCAAAGTTGCAAAATCTGGTATATGTTGATGTACAAACATCACTTTTAGATCTTGTCTAAGTCCATCCTCAAACTTGGCACATTTGGACCTTTCATTCCCCACTTGATTGTAGTGTGAGGCATGCCTCACCAAATCTTCAAATTTGGCAGCATACCCCAATTGTCATGCTTCCCTATTGCAGACACGGGAAATCTATCTCTTTCTTGGTCTTTATATCCACAGGAAAGTACTTCTGCAGGAATCTATCCTTCAAGGTTGTCTAGTTGACAACTTGTTGCTCATGCTCCATCTGACGTCTGGAAAAGTCCCACTAGTTCTCAGCTTCCTTAGTCAACATATAGGTCTCATAGGTAACCTTCTGCTCCTCAATGCATATAAGTGCCTGAAATATCTTTTCCAACTCCTAGATCCAGTCATTTGCAGCATCTGGTGCAAAGCCTCCTTCAAACTTTGGGGGTTGACGACGACAGAGTACGTCTAAGCCCCTATACTGCGGTCATTGGTTGGGTTGCGGTTGTTGTTGATTCAACTTATGCAAATTCGCATTCACATTATGAATCGTTGTAGTCATTACAACCATGTAGTCCAGGTTAGTAGCTCCACGTCCAACCATCTTAAATCTGTGAAGATTAGACGTGCATGAGATACTTCTCCTATTGCGATTATTTATGGGTTGTATTCTCAATCGAATAATTCAAGCGAACACTAAGCACACTAAATCACACAAGAAAGCATGTGAGGGCATGCCCAAGTCTGGATAGAAAAGAACCGCTCTGATACCATATTGTAATGCCCCGAAAATTACTCCAACAATATTGCCCAAAAATGGGTAAAACAAATTTGTGTAATGTAAAACTCCTTCATTTACATTTGATTCATTTTCGGGACATCACTTTAAGTGACCTAAAATGCGGAAAAGACAACAATAGTTACCAAGTGGTAAACGAAAGCCACTTAATATATATCATGGAATAATTCTTTATTGAAAACAACTGAAAATGTTTATACAAAAAAAAAATTGGAATACATCCTGGTCCAAACTGAAAATATATATAATAGTCTGGTTTATTCCAAACATCCAAAATACCCTACACAAATACCCGCCACAAGGGAAACTAGATATGAAAATGACCACTAGTGACTAGCTCTAGTGTTAGCGGGTATGCTAGGACATTCACTAGGGCCCTCCTCCATCTTAGAATCGGAGGAGAGATCCACCACCTCAATGGAGTCTTCTATATAGACTAACTCCACATAGTCTTCCTCTTTGGCTTCCAGCTCTTCCTCATCCGGGTCATTGGACGAACCCTGTGACTTATTTCCCACACCCACATCTGCTTGAAGACCGGGCAGCGTCCGTCTAGTAGCTCTCTTTCCTCATGGGTAATAGGGCACATCGTCTCTACCCCGTCTCCTAGTAGATGTTTCAGCAGCAGTGGGTCCGTGAGAAATCAAAGACTGAATGGATAGTGCAGTAGGTGCAAATCTCCGAGTAAGTAAGGTGAAAGAAGCCTCCAAGGTCGCATGTTGTGAAGAGAAGCGCATCGTAAAGCCATCACAAACCATCTCCAGCTCTAAGGCACAAGGGCTTGTGTAGGTATATCAGTGTCCATCACTGCTCCATGTTCCCTCCTGGGACATCGAGAATCCGTAGCTCTGAATCCTCGCGGTACGGTCAATCTAAACGAGAACACGAACCGAAGACAAGCAGAAATAAAGAAAAGAGAGTAAGGCACTAATGAATATTATTCATTGACAGCATGGAATTATGCGGAATATCACATCCAAAAAGGCACGTATAATATACATAATATATAGCTCATACATAAATGCACAATGATGAATGATGTTATAACTCGAATCATGAGGATCAATATCCACGATCTCAATGTATGAATGTTATGCTTATTTCATCCATCTTTACACCAATATCCTCCCAATATACAATTCGGAAATAACAAAGAGTGCACGTCCCATAATAAGCCGAAGAACAAGGATATATGATCGATCGGTTTATTCCTCGCAAGGATATATGATCGATTGGTTCCAAAGAACTGTCCATTTCAGGGCAGCGTGGTATCAAACACGTTTTGGGCATCCCACTCATTGATCATGATTGCAAAGAGGGGTTGACAAAGACCGTCTAGTTTGCGCTGTGAGAACTATCCGATCCAACAGAATACCTCATTTAGGAATGCAAGGAACTCATCTCACCTACGCTCTCCCTCAAGACTTTGCTGATGAATCACCGTCATCGCCGTCCTTGTCAACATTGCAGGTCTCGTTCGTCTCCCGTAAATTTCCTCTCCGCTACTTCATTATTCATAATGAGTATGCGCACTAACCGAAGTTAGCCGATTAAATCTTTTAATTAGTCTTTTATATCGATCGGCCCATCCTAAGACATCTCCCAAATGAATGCTTCTTGTGTGACCCAATCTTACGTTATCACGTAATATAGGAATAACATCCCTACCACTACAAACTATCGCTGAAATATCCTGGACGACCACATGGCCAAGCCTCTTACGGTCAAACGACCTCGTTGCCTGGTATCATGTAATCATTTTTAGGCATCACCTTGCTCACGACATCATTGTCAGAATCCTTGCCCGCATAAGGCGCAAGAACAAAAGTAACCATATAAGTTTGTTGGTTTGGGCATTGGGCTCCTTGTTCGAGCCACGATCTCTCCCGATTATAAAATATATTTCTCACCCAAGCTAGGGTTATTGCCTAAGCAATCAATCAGTCGAAAACAATCACATTATGGTCTGTATCTCTTTCGGGTGAGAGACTGTCGCTCAAGCGGTACTTTCATCAAAACAAACTCAATATCCTGCACGGTACTCGCTCAAATGAGGGGACAATCTCTCAAGCTAAAAATCCACCAAAAACTGGTCAAAATCACCCTTTGGGTCTCGCACGGGCGAGGTACTGTCGCTCGGGCGCCCAGAAAAGGCCAAACATCTGCTTGGCCCTCGGCCAGGCGAGTACCACTCGCCCAAGCGAGGCTGGACCACCCAGGCGACAATTGGGGGCCTCATCCACTGCTTCTCCCTTTTCCAGGAGAGGTTAGATCGCCTAGGCCAGGGTAGTCCAGTTGCTAGGACTATTTCCTTACCCTTTTGGGCTACCATATCAAAAATCTCTGTTGTTTTCGATCCTTACGCGTTTTAGTTTCTCGAGTGGTGTTCCTTCATGGACAACAAACACAATACTTGATATTTTAATCTATCCTAGGGCATATAATTTAAAAAATCATTCGTACTTAATCATGGCACGCAATCATTTGGTTAAGTACAGGTTTCTAAAACAAAAACAAATATAACTCTCAACTTTTGAGGTAGTTGGGAGATACGAGTGTCCTATTCGGACATCACTGTGTCAGGATGTATTCTCCCTCACTTTGGGTTGTAGCGCGGTGGATCTCCTTTACGTGAATGTGTAGGTTGTCCGACTTCGAATGCTTCGAAACTAAATACAGAAAACTCAATCAGTGGTTTGCGAGTTAAATAATTTACCTGCTAACTCTAAGGTAAAGACATCATTTTAATCCATTCTAAGAACATCCGAGACTTTCATCCATCCGGTCCAAGATTCATATTCTTCAACCATCATTTATCCTCGAAAGTCTTATTCATGATTCCTATCGTGTTCATGATAATTTCAACACCTTTTTATAAGGATTGATCTCATAATCAACACGACATTTTAAATCAAACATCCTTGATTACATCATCATCGCTTTTAAGCAAAATCAACACATGCATATATTTTAAACACTAAAACAACAATATTTCATGATTTCGAAACAACAAAATCTAAATTCACAAAAACCCGTTTGTTGATTAATTGGATAAAACAAGAGTTAGGAAGATTATTCGAAAATTTCGGCGGTTGAAAATGTTCGTAACATGCGTATAAACATCATACTAAAATCTTATAAACAACCAACGAATAGATTTCTAAGAGATTAGGAATAAAGAACTAAGAACTTACCTTGGAATTCTTGAGAAAAATCTGAATGAAGAAGAGAGAAATGAAATGAAGAGCCAAGGATTCTCCAAGTTAAATGGCTCTTTTAAGGTCCAATAAATCATATTTTTGAGAGGCAAGCCAAGGGTTCTCTAACGATAGTGGCTCTTTTAAAAAGGTTTAAGGGGTTTTGTGTAAAAGATGAGTATTTTTGCTTGCTTGCTTGCTTGCCTAGCAAGTTTCAATCGAGAAAGTGAAGTGTCTTCTTCGGCGAAATATTTGCGATGAGACCATGCCCGAGTATTGCTAGCTAATACTCGGCTAGATATTAAAATATTTCGATTACGGTTAGAATATCGGAATGCCGAATTCAAAGTGGAAAAATATTTAGAAATCCATCATGGCTAACTTGATGTCTATGATCGAGGCCATACCCGATACAATTAATATAACAATTAAAACTGTAGTACTAGGAAGTGACTCCTAGGTCGTTTCCCAAGGATTATCTTTCAAGCAGAGCTTCAAACACTTTATACTCTCACACACACAAGGGGGTTTTTGTTGTTGGATAGTATGAACATAAATCAAATTCAGAAACAGTAGTTAAGCAATGTAATAAAATGGCTAAATCTCTTTGGTTCGTTTGTTCACAACTCAATCCTCGGTTTCAAAAGATTATTTTCAGATTCCAACCATTAACTTCCGAATTTGTTGAGAATCAATTAACTAAGCGATAATCATTTCAAAGTTCCAGAACCTAAACCTGAGACTAGGCGAAATCAGTATGAGCATGAAACGATTAACAAATTCACACGAACTAAAGATTCATGCAGTAGAGAGAGTAAATCAACTAAGTGAAGATAAAAACTCAACCAACTAGTTTCTAAGCAATGGAATTAAGCAAACCATATTCAGAAATAAGATAGAAAAAATCAACAATAAAGAAATCGAAAATGCATTAATAACAAAAGCTCAAGAGTTGTGATACATTACTAAAGGAACTTAGTCCAGAAATTTAGCCTTCCATGGCAATGGAAGAACAAACCGAAAATAAAAAATGAAGAAGGAGTGAAACCCTAGTAGAGCAAAAAGAGGGAAAACGAAAATGTGTTTATGTTTTAAAGTGAGGAAAAGTAAAGTGTGTGTGTTTGGAGTGGGGAATCTGAATTTAACCCCTCCAACACACATAAAACCGAATTGGGCCTAAACAATGGGCCCAAAGCTAAATTACAATAAAAACAACTCCTAAAATAAAAATACAATCTTCACTTCAGCACATATCCTCGACTTCCTTAATGCCCAAAACTCATGTGTCTTAGGTTGCAAGTGTTCACACTCAAAGCACTTCATGAAAACAACCACAACCATAGGCTTGACAAGCCTCTAACATCAACATCATAAGCACATGCACATAAAGATCAAAAGGACTTTTCAAGGTTGTAATGGGGCCAAGGACAAGGTAGGATAAATATGGGATATGTAGGTAAAACCAAATGGAATATAGGAGAAATGGGGAATAAGTAAAAAGTAAGCAAAAATCAACACAAAATAAGACCAAATCTCTAATTCCAATCTTCTTTGCCTTACTCAACCTTTTTTTTTACTTTTGTTTCTCTTTTTGTTGTTTTTTATTTTGATTTTCTTTTTTTTATGAACACTTATGTACACAATTGTATTAACCATCATTAAGACATAACCAAGAATCCAGAAGATTTGAAGAACAATGCACTCTTTCTTACTTAATACTCATTCCCAAAACAATTCCAAAGATCTAAATTTCCCTAAGGTTAGGACAATCATGGTTTTTCACTTATAAGCTTGTAATGAGCTAAGTAACAATGAAAGAAGTAAAAGTCACAAAGGGACCATCAAAGGATAAATTCGTTCAAGGTAGGCTTATATGGCTAAGTGGCTTAGTCAAAATAAATGCCTAGATCACTTCAATATGTGCATGTGAATATTAAGTATGAATAAGAAACAAGTCAAGTTCTAGAGTGCAAGTAATCAAGAGTGCAATCACACAAGAAAGAATATTAGATGGCATACAGCAATCCATCCACAATTAAGGCTCAAATTCTCACAAGGGACAAATCTATCCCAATTGTTTTAACCTCTTAATTCTCAAAAGCAACTTGACATACATAAATGTATGGATTCACACCACAAGATATCAAGACTTAAGTGAATAAAAGTAAGGGAGAAAATGCCCAAACCTAAGCAAAACCTAAAAGTCAAAGAAAAGCATGCATCAACAAAACCTACAACCTACAATAGTATCCCCCCACACATAAACTACACATTGTCCCAATGTAGCACAATCAGAAAATCCTGACATACATATCAATCAATGGAATTGGACAAGTGCAATAAAAAGTAGAGAAGGGAAAGGAAAACTCCCTTATTCATAGAGGGAGGAAAGTGGGTTCAACCAATGAGACCTCCTCCACAAGTTCATCCACTAAGGAAGGATTTGTGAGGACGGCTTGAGGTGATGCCCATTAACCTTGAAGGTCTTATCTGTGGATTCACTTTTGATTTCTATAGCACCATAAGAAAACACATTAGTAACAACAAAAGGACCAATCCACCTAGAACGAAGCTTACCACTCATGAGTCCAAGCCTAGAGTTGTACAACAACACTTTTTGACCAACCAAAAATTCCTTTCTAGAAATCAAGTTATCATAGAATCTTTTGGTCT
>NC_032015.1:14047697-14049069 GCF_001865875.1 Lupinus angustifolius | reverse complement strand
TGCTTTACCAAAGACAACCCGATAAGGGGACATCCCTATGGGTGCCTTGTAAGCAGTCCTATGTGCCCAAAGAACATCCTCAAGTCTGTTGCTCCAATCCTTTTTGTTAGGCTGCACCATCTTCTCCAAAATCCTCTTTATCTCTCTGTTTGAAATCTCAGCTTGCCCATTACATTGGGGTGATAAGGTGTGGAAACTCTATGAACAACCCCATATTTCTTGAGCATAGCTTGCATGGATCTATTGTAAAAGTGGGTGCCTTGGTCACTAACAATGGCTCTATGTATGCCAAACCTGTAAAAAATGTGAGACCTAACAAAATTCATAACAACCAGGGCATCATTAGTCCTAATGGCCTTCGCTTCCACCCATTTAGAAACATAATCAACAGAAAGTATAATATAGTAAAAGCCAAAAGAAACAGGAAATGGACCCATGAAATCAATACCCCAGACATCAAACACCTCGCAAAACAACATAGGTTGTTGAGGCATCTCTTGTCTCCAAGAAAGGGTACCACCTGCTCTCTGACACTGCTCACAAGTGCTACAAATCCTCCATGCATCTTTGAAGATGGTGGGCCAATAAAATCCAGAGTCAAGCACCTTTCGTGCTGTCCTTTGGGTACCAAGATGGCCACCCACTACAGAAGAATGACAAAACTGAAGGACTAACTCAATTTCATGATCTGGAATGCATCTTCTAGTAACCTGGTGAGTACACAATCTCCACAAGTAGGGTTCATCCCAAACATAATATTTAGCATCACTCTTAAGTTTATCATTTTGAGCTCTAGATGCAAGTGGAGGAAAAATAGATGCAACCAAATAATTTACAATATTGGCAAACCAAGGGTTTGGGAAAGTGACAGAAATATTCAAAAGTTGTTCATTAGGAAAATCATCTCTGATAAAATATTCAAAAGTTTTTCATTAGGAAAATCATCTCTGATAGGCATCATATCAACAACTCCTTCAATCCTGCTCAAGTGGTCAGCCACCAAATTTTGTACTCCACTTCTGTCACGGATCTCCAAATCAAACTCTTGGAGCAAGAGCATCCATCTAATCAACCTTGGTTTGGAATCAGCTTTCTTCAATAAGAACTTCAAAGCTGCATGGTCAGTGAAAACAAAAATTCTAGAACCAATCAAATAAGACCTAAACTTATCCAGAGAAAATACAATAGCTAAAAGCTCTTTTTCAGTTGTGGTGTAATTTGCTTGTGCAGCATCTAAAGTCCTGGAAGCATAAAAAATTACCCTAGGCAGTTTGTCCACTTTTTAAGCAAGGACAGCCTCCAATGCATAATTAGAAGCATCACACATCAACTCAAAAGGGACTGTCCAATCAGGTGCCTGGATAATAGGAGT
>NC_032015.1:14045971-14047597 GCF_001865875.1 Lupinus angustifolius | reverse complement strand
TGATTACTATTCACTTTTGCAATAGGTTGGATAGTGGAAGAGCCTTCTTGCTAAAATCTTTAATGAACCTGCGATAGAAACTTGCATGACCAAGAAAAGAACGAACCTCTCGCACGCAAGAGGATTAAGGCAATTGTGAAATAACATATATCTTGGCAGTTTCTACTCCGATTCCCATATTTGAGATCACATGCCCCAAAACTATGCCTTGCTCTACCATGAAATGACATTTTTCGTAATTCTGAACAAGGTGAGTTTCGATGCATTTATGAAGAACTCTATCCAGACTATCCAAACATGCATCAAATGAAGATCCATAAACTATGAAATCATCCATAAATACCTCTATGCAATTATCTAAAAAATCACAGAAAATGCTCACCATACACCGCTGGAATGTACCAAGGGAGTTGCATAGGCCAAAAGGCATCCTCCTATAGGCAAAAGTGCCAAAGGGCCAGGTGAATATGGTCTTCTCCTGATCCTCAAGAGAAATATGGATCTGGAAGTACCCAGAAAAACCATCAAGAAAACAGTAATGAGATTTACCTGCTAAGCACTCAAGCATCTGATCAATAAATGGCAAAGGAAAATGATCTTTCTTGTTGCTTGGTTGAGCCTCTTATAATCAATGCATATTCTCCAACTATTCTGCACTCTCGTAGGAATCAACTCATCTCTCTCATTTCTCACCAATGTAATTCTTGTCTTATTTGGAACCACCTGAATTGAGCTTACCCAATGGCTATCCGAAATGGGTATATAATCCCAGCTTGTAGAAGCTTTATGATCTCTTTCTTCACAATCTCAAGGATGACTGGATTGAGTCTCCTTTGTGGTTCCCTCACTGGTTTAGCTCCATCTTCCAATAGTATCATGTGCATGCATATGGATGGGCTAATACTAGGAATATCAGCTAAGGTCCAACCAATTGCCTTCTTATGCTTCTTCAACACTTGCAACAACTTCTCCTCTTGATCAACATCAAGGGAGGTGGAAACAATAACATTAAGCTTCTCATCATCCTCTAAGTAAGCATACTTGAGGTTTTCAGGCAAAGGTTTAGGCTCCAATACAGGTGCCTGCAAAATAGACGGAACCAAAGTAGCAGACATAGATTCTGCAGCTTGCACCTGGATAAGTAAATCAGATTGTTGTATGATGTCTGCAGCAATTGGGTTAGTGCAATCTGATTCTACAATATTTGGATCAACAGAAGTATGTAGAAACTCATCAATACAAGAATTAAACATTTCAGAATCAGTGCATGCATGACAAGTGTATGAGTCTATCAATGACATAGAATCAAAATCACTAAGAAAATCACAAATATGCTCATTAGTTAACTCATCAAGTAAACCAATGTGAAACACAGAATGGTCATCAGATGGATGCTTCATAGCATCAAAAATATTAAAACAGACCACAATATCGCCAAACTCCAAATATAATGTTCCAGCGTGGACATCTATCTTGGTTTGGGTTGTTCTCAAAAATGGCCTCCCCAAAATGATAGGAATTGTATTACGGGAGGATCTCTCTCTTCCATATCGAGAAGATAAAAATCAGCAAGAAAAATAAGTTCACCAACCCGAACCAAGACATCCTCTATCAAACCAGCAGGAT
>NC_032015.1:14010419-14045871 GCF_001865875.1 Lupinus angustifolius | reverse complement strand
CCATATCGAGAATATAAAAATCAACAGGAAAAATAAGTTCACCAACCCGAACCAAGACATCCTCTATCAAACTAGCAGGGTAGGTAGTACTCTTGTTTGCTAATTGAATCACTATCCCAGTGGGTTGCATAGGTCCAAGTGAAAGAGACATGAAAACAGACATAGACATAACATTAATCGAAGCACTTAGATCTAGCATGACATTCTCAAATTTTCTATTACCTATTATTCAAGGTACAACAAATTTACCTGGTCCTTTCATTTTTCAGGAATGTGAGGAACAGGTTTACCTATTAGTGCTGAAACATTTCTGCCCAAGCTGATCCTCTCATTACCTTTGAGCCTCCTCTTGTGAGTGCACAGCTCCTTTAGAAATTTTGCATATCTTGGAATTTGTTTGAGGAATCAAGTAAAGGTATGTTCACCTCTACCTTTCTAAATGTGTCAAAGATCTCCTTGTCTATCTCATCCATCTTCTTACTTTGAATGGCTCTTGGAGGAAATGGAAGAGAAATGGAAGATGGTTGTGTAGCACTTGTGGAAGTTTCACTAGCAAGAATTTGTTCATTGGTGTTCTCAGTCTCTTGTAAAATAGGTTGCTTCATTTTTTTATGCAGCTAGATCAACTTCAATATGTTTGCCTGACCTTAGAGTGATGGCACTCACATTCTTCAGGTTGACCACAATCTAGGAAGGTAACTTATCAGAATTATGAGAGTACAATGTGTTTAATGAAGTAGCCATATGTCCCATCTGGGTAGTCAAATTCTGAATGGAGGACTCTTGTCTCTGAATAGAAGCTCTGGTCTCTTGCTGGAATTGCATATTCTGCAATGTCATTTGCCTCACCAATGCTTCTAACGAAGGTTCACTAGATGCAGGAGAATGATTACTATTCACTTGTTGTTGCCTCTGCTGCTGGATTGGAGGAGGCACATATTGTCTATTTTGTTCAACATTATTATTCTGAGATGGTGGCCCTGGATGAGGCTGTGAAGGATCAGACCATCTAAGATTCGGATGATCCCTCCAACCAGGGTTGTATCTGCTTGATGAAGGATCATAATTCTGTTGTTGTTGTTGAGGTTTGTTGTTGTAAATATTTGCAGCATAGGCCTCAGGATGGTCACCAGTTTTGGGCTCCAAGAGAGAAGGACAAACATCCGCATAATGCTCAGTTGTAGTGCAAATGCCACAACTCGTGCTGCAAGTGGAGGTTTTTGCTGATTCATGGCAAGTTGAGTGACCAAGGTAGCAAGGGAGTCATTTTTTTCCTCAAGTTTATCCTTCCTCACTAAATCTATCCCAACATCATGGACACCTCTGACCACTATAGCATCACTACTTCTTGCACTGAACTGTTGAGAGTTGGAAGACATCTTCTCAATCAAACCTCTAGCCTCAAAAGGGGTCATATCTCTAAGTGCACCGCCACTAGCAGCATCAATGATATTCCTCTCCATGTGTTCAGACCCTCATAAAAATATTGCAGGAGTAGTTGTTCAGAGATATGATGATGTGGGCAGCTTGCACATAGTCTCTTGAATCTCTCACAATATTCATATAAACCTTCTACATATAGTTGTCTGATTCCATAAATATCTTTTATTATTGCAGTGGTCCTAGAGGCAGGAAAGAATTTTTCAAGGAAGATTCTCTTCAGGTCATCCCAACTAGTAATAGAACCAGGGGCCAAGTAATACAACCAATCTTTTGAAGCGCCCTCAAGTGAATGTGGGAATGCCTTCAAACATATGTGATCCTCTTGGACATCACGAGGCTTCATAGTGGAACATACAATGTGGAACTCCTTAAGATGCTTATGAGGACATTCACCTGTAAGTCCATGAACTTAGGTAACAAATGGATTAGTCCAGTTTTGAGCACATATGACACATCCTCATTGGGATACTGGATACACAAGCTTTCGTATGTGAACTCAGGTGCATCCAACTCCCTTAATTTCCTCTAACGTGAGATTGGAGGTGGTTCAGCCATATTTTCAGAGTATGCAACAGAATGCACAGAAACAGCAGAATGCATAGAAACAGCAGAATCAGTATCACTATCAGCTTGATTAACACTATTATGAAAAGACGCACTATCTAAATTTAAATTCCTAACTTGTCTAACCAAACTATGAAATGTTCTATCAATTTCAGGATTTATTGGATGCAAAGAGTTAGGATTTCCCCTAGTCATGCACTAAATGCACTAGTAAGAACCATGTAGGGCAGTATGTGAAATACATGTTAAATTTCAGTGATCAACCAAAACTTTGCATCAATAAAATACTAATACCATAGGAAACAACTACAAAACATTTTAGGACAAAACTCAAAGCTTAACTAATTTAATTAAATGCAACAAAATCAAAACAAATGGAAAAATAAACTTGTAAAATAAAAAAGAAATAGTAAACAGACTCTTTTTGGATTTTCAGGGTGGGTTCTATAGACACTGTGTAGAGAAAGAATCGTTCTCTCTTTCTACCCCAAATGCATATATAATATGTCCAATTTTGATCAATGATTCCAAAGTTATGCCAAAAATAGAAAATCAACAGTAAAACTAGTCACTACTTGTTTGTATCTCACAACTAGCAGCAAGGTGATTGACTATGTTGCATCCGGTATTCAATATGTGATAAAAGAAGTGTAAAAACAAAGTTTCATACAAAATTCCAACCACAACTATATTAACCAACATACACCTGAATCAACCAACAGACAAATAGCTAAACAAGAGAGCAAACATCAAACAGTGAATTCTACATGCAGATTTTAAAACCCAAAAAGAATGGTTATTCTAAGACACACACTAAACTATACTAAGAACCTTTGGCAAGAACCGATAATCCCCGGTAGTGGTGCCAAATTTGATCGAGGTCGTACCCAATACAAATAATATAACAATTAAAACTGTAGTACTAGGAAGTGACTCCTAGGTCGTTTCTCAAGGATTATCTTTCAAGCAAAGCTTCAAACACTTTATACTCACACACACACAAGGGGGGTTTTGTTGTTGGATAGTATGAACATAAATCAAATTCAGAAACAGTAGTTAAGCAATGTAATAAAATGGCTAAATCCCTTTGGTTCGTTTGTTCACAACTCAATCCTCGATTTCAAAATATTATTTTTCAGATTCCAACCATTAACTTCCGAATTTGTTGAGAATTAATTAACTAAGTGATAATCAATACAAAGTTCCAGAACCTAAACCTCAGACTAGGCGAAATCAGTATGAGCATGAAACGATTAACAAATTCACACGAACTAAGCATTCATGCACTACAAAGAGTAAATCAACTAAGTGAAGATAAACTCAACCAACCAGTTTCTAAGCAATGGAATTAAGCAAACCATATTATAAATAAGATAGAAGAAATCAACAATAAAGAAACTGAAAATGCATTAATAACAAAACCTCAAGAGTTGTGATACATTACCAAAGGAACTTAGTCCGGAAATTTAGCCTTCCATGGCAATGGAAGAATAAACCGAAAATGAAAAATGAAGGAGTGAAACCCTAGCAGAGCAAAAAGAGGGAAAACGAAAATGTGTTTATGTTTTAAAGTCAGGAAAAGTAAAGTGTGTGTGTTTGGAGTGGGGAATCCGAATTTAACCCCTCCAATACACATAAAACCGAATTGGGCGTAAACAATGGGCCTAAAGCTAAATTACAAGAAAAACAACTCCTAAAATAAAAATACAATTTTCACTTCAGCGCATATCCTCGACTTCCATAATGCTCAAAATGTGATTGATGCCAAATGTGATCTGAAAATGATAATAGATTTAATCAGACCAAATAATCCCAAATTAACTCATTTTAGGAATATTAGTCCAATAAAGTCTAAAACACTAAACCATGTGAAACAAAGTCAATTAGGCACGAAGAATCATCAATCATGCTAGTTTAAGGTTACGAATTGTGTAATATATCGTCCGTCAGCGCGTGTACTTGCAGGTGCGATCATACCAGCACTAATGCACCGGATCCCATCAGAACTCCGCAGTTAAGCGTGCTTGGGCGAGAGTAGTACTAGGATGGGTGACCTCCTGGGAAGTCCTCGTGTTGCACCTCTTTTTTATCCAGAGGCGCGCCTGGAGAATTTCCTGGCTCGGAAGGGATCCAGGGGGTGGAATTTCCTGAGAATAGGGTTTGGCTCATGCTCTCTCATCAGTCTATCCGGACTTGAAATAATATTTCGAAGCCAATGGCGCAATCGGAATTCGATTCTGAGCTACAAAACACAAATACACGTTACTGAGCCGAATTCGTGCCAATTTGGGCCCAACAACATTTCAAAAACTTTCTGTCACAGAAAATTACAAACATATACGACAAAATAGGAATTCACAAAAAAAGACTAACACTCAACTATGGTTTAGCCTAAATCATTAGTGATAAATTTATAAAATTACTTTTTGTTAAAATAAATAATTAATAAAATTACTCAAAAATTCACAGTGCATGTTACACCAAGGAAGGAGTTCTTCACATCTTCCACTTCTAGTGATTTTGGAATGTGGAATATGGGTAATGATGGTGTGTCAAAGTTATTTGGTATTGGTGATATTTGTTTGCATACCAACATGGGAGTGTAGTTGTTAGTGAGAGGAGTTAAACATGCTCTAGATGTTTGTTCCAATTTGATCTTTATGTAGATGCTTGATGATGGTGGTTATGATAATCACTTTGGTTCTGGAAAATGGAAACTCACTAGAGGTAACTTGGTTGTGGCCAAAGAAGAGAAAATTTCAAAACTGTGTTGGACAAAAGCTTTGGTTGCTAAAGAAAGTGTGAATGTCGTGGATATGGAGGCTTCTTTGTGGCACCGCAGACACAGTCATATCAGTGAAAAAGGGTTGATTTGTTTAGCGAAAAAGGATGTACTTACAGGATTGAAGAGTGCAAAGGTGGAGAAATATTTTCATTGCTTGAATTGGTGCATTCTAATATTTGTGGTCCATTGAAGGTAAAGTCATTTGGTGGTGCACTTTACTTTGTTACTTTTATTGATGATTATTCAAGGAAGCTTTGGGTCTATGCTTTGGAGACAAAGGACCCAGTGCTTGAAAAGTTCAAATAATTCTATATTTTGGTTGAGAGACATTCTAGCAAGAGGCTGAAATGCATTCATACTGACAACGGTGGTGAGTATTATGGACCGTTTGATATTTACTCTAAACAGCAAGGTATTAGACATGAAAAGACTCATCCGAAGACTCCTCAGCTTAATGGCTTATAGGAGAGGATGAACAATACTTTGGTTGAAAGAGTTAGGTGTATGCTTTCTGAAGCAAAATTACCTAAACATTTCTAGGGTGAGGCTTTGTACTCAGTAGTGCATGTTATTAATCTTAGTCCTGCAGTTTCTCTAAATGTTAAGGTGCCAGACAAGATTTGGTTTGGCAAGAAAGTCTGGTATGATCGTTTGTGAGTCTTCGGTTTCAAGACATTTGTGCATGTTCTAAAGGATGAAAAATCCAAGTTGGAAGCGAAGACAAGGCAGTGCATCTTTATCAGTTTTGGTGAAGATGAATTTGGCTACAGGTTGTATGATCATGTTGAGAAAAAGGTTGTTAGAAGTCATTATGTGAAGTTCATGGAAGATCAAACCATTGAAGACATTGATAAGATGAAGAAGACTACACCCGAGGAAGATAGTAGATTGTCTGATATTGATCCATTTTGGACGACTATACATGATTTGGATACAGTTGAGAATAACATTCAAAATGATGAGCAACATGATTATGTTTGGTGATCAACAAATTGGAGATGATTTAGATTTTCCTATTGATATTGGTGAAGATGAACATGAAATGTCACAAGATGAGAATCTTGGTGATGCTCCTGAACCACCTCGTGTTCAACTTCGGATGTCTAATAGGCATAGGAAACCATCTACCAGGTACCCTTCTGATGATTATGTTGTTGTGACTGACGGAGGAGAACCTGAATATTATCATGAGGCCATGGAGAATGAAGAAAAGAAGAAGTGGTTGGATGCAATACAAGAGGAAATGAAGTCCTTGCATGATAATCACTCTTTTGAATTGGTCGAATTACCAAAAGGGAAGAAAGTTTTGGAAAACAGGTGGATTTACTGGATGAAGCAAGAAAGTAATTCTACATCTCCAAGGTATAAAGCCAGATTGGTGGTTAAAGGTTTCAGGTAGAGAAAGGATGTTGATTTCAGTGAGATTTTTTCTCCCGTGGTAAAGATGTCATCTATTAGAATTGTATTGAGTTTGGTTGCTACTCTTGATTTGGAGGTAGAGCAAATGGATATAAAAACTGCTTTCCTTCATGGTGATTTGAAGGAAGAGATTTATATGAAGCAACCTGATGGCTTTCTTGTAGAAGGGAAAGAAGACTATGTATGTAGGTTGAAAAAGAGTCTATATGGTTTGAAGCAGGCTCCACGACAATGGTACAATAAGTTTTAGTCTGTTATGTGTGAGCAATGCTACAAGAAGACTACTTATGATCATTGTGTCTTCATTAGAAAGTTTGTTGATGGTGATTTCATCATCCTATTATTGTATGTTGATGACATGCTTATTGTTGGGAAAAATATTTCCATGATTGACAGGTTAAAGAAGCAACTAGGTAAGTCATTTGCCATAAAAGACATGGGAGATGCTAAGCAGATTCTTGGTATAAGAATCATACGAGATAGGCAAGAAAAGAAACTTTGGTTGTCACAAGAACATTATATTAAGAGAGTGTTATAGAAGTTCCAGATGGAAAATGCTAAGGCGGTAAGCACTCCTCTTGCTACTCATTTTAAGTTGAGTGCTAAACAGTGTCCTTCATATGCAATGTGTTCCTTATGCATCTGTTGTAGGCAGTTTGATGTACACAATGTTGTGTATAAGACCAGATACTGCACATGTTGTTGGTGCAATTAGTAGATTTCTGTCAAATCCAGGTAGAGAGCATTGGAATGCTATGAAATGGATGTTGAGGTATCTCTACGGTAATGCTAGTTTGAGGCTTTGTTTTGGAGGTAATAAACCTACTCTTGTGGGCTATACTGATTCTGATATGGCTGGAGATTGATTCCAGAAATTCCACTTCAGGCTACTTGATTAAGTTTACAGGAGGAGCTGTGGCATGGAAATCTAGGTTGCAAAAGTGCGTTGCATTGTCCACTACTAAGGTAGAGTTCATTGCCATTACAAAAGCATGCAAAGAGTTGCTTTGGGTGAAGAAATTCTTGCATGAGCTTGGTTTTTTCCAAAACAAATACTTGTTATTTTGTAATAGTGAAAGTGTAAATCATCTTCGAAAGAATTCAACTTTTCATTCTAGGTCCAAACACATTGATGTGAGGTATCATTGGATACGTGATATTTTGGATGCTAGGTTGTGGGAATTGGCTAAGGTTCATAAAGATGATAATGATGCTGATATGATGACTAAGGCCTTATCAAGGTGGAAGTTTGAAACTTGTTGGTGATTCTCTCCACATAGTTGTGATGGGGAGATATGTTGGGTCTGGGCTCCCTTCCTATATGGAGAAAGACCCAGTTGGGCAAAGCCCACTTGTCCCACTTAATCTAATAGATATGGGTCATATGTGGCAAGGTTGTGAAGGGAATTTATGCAAAAAGAGGCAATTGAAAAGTATGAGAGAAGATAAGAAAACTCAACCCGTTGGAAATCCGAGCAGCCGTGGGAAATTCGTGACTGCGTCTTCGTTCACTATTGGATCAGGCTGAAACTTGGACAGCAGGTTCACAGCTTATAGTACTTAATTATGCACGGTTGGACAGTGAGGCAACGTCTGAGGTGGTAGAAAACGAGTTGTTAAAGTAGTTGTTTTTCAAGTTTTTTCTAGTTTTTCATGTTCTCATTTTTAAGTTTGTTGCTCTGTTGTATGTCATATTATTGAGCACATTTTGTGCTGTATTTTAGAGACAATTTTGTATTCCTATTTTGATTATAGTGGAGCTTGATTGACTGGCTTATGCAAGTGGTTTTTACTTCTCATATTGGAAAGGTTTTCCACGTTAAAATTATGGTGTCCCTTGTGTGTTACTACATTATTTGATTTTGCTCCTCATAGATTCTAGCAAGTTGAGGAAATTATTATCCACTACATATACATTGTTAGAGTTTTCATTGTTGTTATGTTGAATTTCTCATCATTTCCATCTAATAGAACACGCCGTCTATCCATATATTACTAGGAAGTCTTTCGATATTATAGAACCTCTACATTATGTTCATTAACAACCGCCATCTTCAGTACTCATTCAAAGTGAATCTTGAAGCTTCCTTGGATAGCCTCAACCACTACCACCATTATCTACTCCGACAATCATAGTTCAAAAGAACTATAATATTATATCATAAGACACACCTTACGTTATTGTCAACCAATGTATCTCTCACACCTTGCATCCAAGTCAACACATGTGCCACACCCTTCATATCAACCAATGCATGTCTTACACCTTGCTTCCAAGTCAATACCCCTGTTGTACTCTGCATCAAGGTCAGCCAATGCATATGTGCTTTTTTGGATCTGATAGCAATTAATATCCTTCACTATGACGTCGTGGACATGCCATTAGGATATTCCAGTTCTCATAGAGAGATATTGCCAACACATGTCTCAGAGTCTGACTGAGCACTTCAGTTTCTATCTTCACCTTGGTTCCACTCCAATGCATGGACTTCTACGATTCTAAACCTGGCATAATTATGGTCCCCATCACGGTTCTGCCATGTCTACTTCTCCTTCAACTCATCTTGTTTATTCTCACACAGTGTATTTGATAGACCGTGTCCAGCCAATGCATCATTTACCTTCCTTTGCCATAATACAGCGTCTCAACTAAGAGTCATCTATAACTTGGCTCTAATACCAATTGTTGGTACAGCATGAATTATCATTGTACAAAGTTGACTGCAAGTAATTAAGTAAAGTGCATAGAATAAATAAATGATAAGAAAACAAGAGAATTTATTAACGGGGTTGACCAATTATGCCTACGCCTCATGAGCACTCAGCGACTACCAATATATTATTAAATAATAAGGATTACAAACTTTAACATTGATCACTCTATCCATTTTACTAAGCAATATGGAATTAACAAAATTAAATATGATTTGATGAGCATAATATGAGTATAATATATAAATAAGAATGTAAGATCTATAGGAATAAAATATATTATTCTGCACCTTTTGGCCGCCCTTCCTCTCTCTCATGCTTCTCCTTTCTTTTCATGGTTTTCCATCTAGCACAGGAACCATCATCGCCAGTCTGTCCATTTTCGTGTTAGTTAACTACAACAGTAAGCCTCATTGTTGTTCCTCGGCTCGCATCATGTGCCTATTGCCCTCGTGCCACTATCCTAACAACTTAATTTCGGGTTGTTTTGTATCTTTTTATTTTTTATTATAGTTATTTCATTTGCCATATCTTTCTCCTTTATGTAAGTATATATTAACTTAATTATTTGGATGATGTTAGAGTATGAGCACAAGTTAGAAACGGGTACACATGTTATAAAAATGGGTTCATCAAACTACTTATAAAATATAGGTAGGCATGAGTATAGTAGTATATGTGCCGTAGATACCCATAATATATGAATTAGTACACTAACATGTTAAATTTGAACTTTAAATTCGTATGGTTAAATTTGATAGTACACATTGCACACTATATAAAAACAATATTATTTTTTTGTGAGTATTTGTTGTATAGGTACACACTAACACTCATAGAAAACCAGCAAGTGAGTATCTGTATGGACTCGAGTAGATATAGATAAAATTTTCATACATAGAATGTGTAGTAGGTAACACATGTATTTGCTCGTGTCAGTTGACATCTCTATAAATAATCAATAATTAATATGAAGTTTTTTTTTGTAATAAATTACATTATGGATGAAATAAATGTTTTATTGAGTGACTTATTTTCCTATGATTATCCTTTAACAATCATGATCAAGATGCATCGCTTATGCTTTTAAAAAAAATTACTTATCAAAATAAATCAAGATAATAATTGGTCATTAGGATGGAAGAAGGGTTGTGACGAGTAAGACCAATAATGAATTAGACTAATTTGACATTCGTTTAAAAATTGACTCGTCCAGTTCGATAAATTTGGTTCACGAACTAAATATGTTGAACCTGAGATGAAAATTGGCTCGTTAAATAGACGAGTCGAATATGAGTCAAATATAGTTTGATTCGTTAGATTCATTAGATGACTCAGTTATATACATACATACATATATACACAGATGAGTGACTCAAGTGAGAACAATTATCATAAAAAAATTATGAAAACAATAAATTAGCATCATATAAACATGCATGGATTATTAAGATTAAAAGTTAGATAATGATTACATGATCACTTAAAAAATCATATATGGTTATATTTTAACCTTGACAATTCAAATAAGGTTCAATGATACATATTAGTTATTCTCAATTCTCACATCACTTTCTAACATATATATATATATATATATATATAATCTTTATTGCATAAACTATAATTGGTAGATACAAATGTCATTAAAATTCACAAACTTTCTCTACATCTATAATCCATAAATACCTTCGAGGGCGTTTAAATTTATGCTGATGAGCGGCAAAAATTTTGAACATGTTAACTCACTCAAAAGTTTATGAACTTAATTTATTGAACTTTAGTTGAGAAAATAGTTTTGTATTGAACTCAACTCGAAACTTGACATATATCTTATTTAATTAATTTCTATAATAATATTTCTAAAAAATAAAAAAATAGTACATATATTATAATTTTAATGGCTGAATAAGATAATTAATCTGATAAGAAGATATTTTATTGTTATTGAGAAATTAATTGATGGTTGGTTCGAATATTATATATATCATTAAACAAGAATCCACATTTGATTCTAGTACTCTGAGAGAAAAATCTAAATGAGCATGCTAGGCATGCTAGCCTTGTCATACCGTGGAGGTGTTCAAACAAACTTATCTCTTGTTTTTATCTTAATAAATAATATAATATAAAATTGGAAACTTATAATAATTAATTATGTTGACAATAATTTATTTAAGTAGGAGAAAAAGATAGAAGACTTAATAAAGTATATCAAATTATATTATAACTTAGCAGCACCTGAAACAAATTAAATATATAAACGTTTTGGTCTTATGGGACCAGGGTTGCTTAAGACCAGGGTTGCCTCAAAGCATAATTAAGGATCCTCGTGAACCTAGCAAATGAAGAAAATTCTCAAGCTATACATAAAAGTTGTCAATGATACATTTTTATTTCTTTGCTAAAATTAAATTAAATGATGAAGATTAATGTAATCCCAGGCTGAATCATAACTTAGAGTTATTTAATAAATGGCGATGTATTAAAAATGTAATGAATTTAGTTAGCATAAAATTTTCTATGAAAATTGGGTTAAGCTTTAATAGAACAACCTTTTCAATTTCTGTGCCGAAAGCAGAATGCAACATTTACAAAACAATTTTTTTCTGACAACATTTTGGAAATTGCTGTGCAGAAGTGTGAGTTGACAAACCCTAATAATCATTTTTGTACACCTTTAAAGATGGTGGATGTATTTAGAAATCTGTTTTGTGTAAGAAATTGTTGAAAAACTCATCCATAGATTTTTCACCTCTTTTTTTAAGGGTATAACAAACTAACCCTAACGTAATTCACTTTTTTTCCCAGCAGAAGAAAGCTATTCAAGAGTGAAAGAAGAAGCTGATATTGAACTGTTTAAGCACTAAGAAATTCAATAGTAGTGGATTGAAAGGTATAAGCTTGGAAAACCAGAATTTCTCCCTAAAACAGAAACAACACACAAACTTCTTTATATCATCCAAGTCTAATCAATGATCTTATCATTATTTAATATATCCATCTCTAAAATAATATTAAATTAAAATAAAGAAACTGAATAAATTAAATGCAACCAACAGCTGAAATATAAAGAAGAGTTCTAGATGATGAAGAATAAGTGTTATCCAAAATCCTATTTACCAACAAAAAAAACTATTCAGAAAAGTATTAAAAATAACCCCAACATCTTTTTTATTCCAAACACAGAAGTACAGAAAGATCACAACTAATATACATAGAGGTAAATGATCATGCTTCATATTCTCATTCCAGTACTCTAAAATTAACCTTGGTAATTCCTTCTTCCAATTCCTACCTTAATTCAAAACATAAACAAACAACACCAAATTTTCCATTAGATCTCCACACACACCATCCATTCTCATGATTACATATCTAATTAATTCAGTAAGGTGGCCTTCCATGAGCCCAAGCAAAAGCTTCATGACCCACTTGGCCTCCATTAGGAATCAAATTTGATGTCAGATTATACAAAGGAAGAGAAGATGGATCTGGAATCCCACCCTGCAATTGATGAGCCCCACCACTGTTTCCAATCCCAGGAGGAGGAGACCCTCCAACACCTCTACCTCCACCTTGCACACCACTATTACCACCACCACCACCTCCACCACCCTCATCATCATCCTCAAGGGGCAATTTCTCATAGGTTGCATTAGCAAAAGTTGCAGCAATCAACATGACTGGTCCAGCAGCTACTAAAGACCCAACAACACTCCCTCCAACAACTTGTCCTTGCCCTCCAGCAAGGTACACTGTAAGCCCTGTGGCTCCAGGAGGAGCAGGACCAGGCAAGAATGCCCCAGTTAAGGACAAAATATCAAATCTTCCATGAAGTGCCACAACTGCTCCTGGTGCAGCTGGTTGCCTAAGAGTAACGTTTGCCACAGACCCACTTCCACTAAGAACACATACACCACGTTGGCGCCTTCTTGCAAATTGTGCAACACTTTCTGCTACATCAGCTCCACCAGCAACTTCCAACACATGGCTTCTTAGAGTATTTGGGCTATCCCTAGTCACAAAGATTGGTGGTTTTGGTTTGTTCTTTGAACCAGGTGGTCTTCCTCTTGGTCTGCGGTTTCCAATCTCAACTGCACCCTCCTTTGGCTCATCACCGTTGTCTTTTTCTTCATCTTCATCTCTACCGCCACCGCCGCCGCTTCTGCTGCTGCTTTCGTTGATGGAAAGGTCCATGTGGTGGCGTTTGTTCATGCCATGTGAAGGGTCTACTCCGGGTAACCCCACCTGACCGGTCCACCAAGGATTAGCCAGTGTTGCTATTAGCTTTATTTGTTGAAGGTGAAAAAAAGGAAGAAAAAAGAAGGATTTTAAACTAAGGTGTGAAACTCTGAATTTGGATTTACAAGAACGTAATTGATGACTCAGATAGCTAGGTTCTTTATATCTTTGGCCATAGAATTTGAAGATGGTTTTGAATTTATTTTGTCTTCTCCAATTTAAAGATATGAGTAAAGTCAAACAAAGGGGTTGTTCTATCTATGATGACCTAATTAACAATATAATTATACAACATAAGACCGCACAGATGCTCTTTCACACTCTCTCGGATGGGGGAGAGAGAGAGAGAGAGAGAGAGGAAAAGGAGGTGAGATGCTTAGAAGTTAGAGGAGGAGAATTAGATTCAATGACTGAAGAGAATCAAGTAAAGGTTATGAAAGGAAAGTGATTAATTATAAGAGCTGTTTTCATCACAAGTTGTGAGAGAATGCTTTGTTGATCATCATCACCTGATCAGGATGAGTGGTATCCTATATGTAGATATACTTAGATCACATATATTTAGTGTTCCTAATCATGTTTCATCCAATAATATATACTATGTATGTTATTAAAAAATATTCATTCATATGGATATGTTTTTTTTATTTCCCACGGTGAAACAAAATAGAACATTACATGACATTATATATTATTGGATGAGATAGAATTAGAGACATCAACTTGAGATAGGTGGGATTAGGATCACCTGTCCTGAACGAACAGTGCTCCATTCCATGTCTTAAGCCAATTAAAATGTAACTTTTTGTTATTTTTTGTTTTCAAAATTTTTCTTTTATTCATGTGGCAAAATGTGATAGGCTTGGGACAGAGAATGAGACACAGTTAGAGATTGATGATGCTTGTCCGAGATAGATGATCTTCATCCTTTCTATATATTTTGTGTTTTAGACTTATAAAGTTACATGAGTTAATCATAATGATCATTGAAATTTAAATTTCAATTAAGTTTGTGATTGAGTTGTGTTTATTGTAAACAAAAATTGTCAAAATTATTCTATCTTTCTATTCTCAACCAATCAAATATTACAATGTCTAATAATGTCGAATTAAAAAATTAATTTAATATTTATTTGATATCTATTTATTAAAATTCTATAGGTGATAATGAGTTAATAATGGGAAAATAAGATATAGAATGTTTCAATTCGTTTATTGTAGCTAAGGAAGATAGAAGGATGCGACTGATGCAGTTAAAAATGTGGTTGCAATGTCCTTTTGCAAATTCTCAAAACTCAATATTGCGATTGGAGTTGCTATGATGATATTCAATTTTTTTTTGTACTACTGAGCAATACTCTTTATGCCTTCATTTTATTTGGGTAAATAATTAATCTTTTTGTAGTATGTGGTTATTCTTTTAACACGTATTATTTCTAAAAATCAAACTTTTGACATTTTGGTTATCCTGAAAATCTAATAAAGTTTTATACTAATAGATTAAAAGAGTGTTCGTATCATGATATTCAATTTTAAACAATAGATCTTATTAATGGGAGAGCTCTTATAGAGGTATTATTATTATATTAACAATGGTATTTGGACTTATGCCTTCATAAAGTATGAGTCGAATCATTATTGATTATACCAACCTTAGTTGGTCCCATATTTTTTATTTTTTAATCTTTTCAAATTGTATATATAATATGTTCTCATCTTAGGTGATACCTATATGTCTAAAGAAATCCCAAAGAAACTCTTATATAAACTATATGTATAAAGAAATCCCAAAGAAACTCTTATATAAACTATACGATATTAATGTACCTCAATCGTTAAAGACAAAAAAAACAGTAGAAAACTAAAGTATAATATCTATGCAATTAACATCGTAAAGATTTAAATATAGTTAATATATTTTTACTATACATTTATATTAACTTTTTAGTAGAGTTAATGATAATTAAATATAGATGGCTAAGACAGTAATAATATAAAAAAGTTACATTATCGGTACATGTTCTCAATCTTAGGTGATACCTACATGTATAAAGAAATCCCAAAGAAACTCTTATATAAACTATACGATACTAATGTACCTCAATCGCTAAAGACAAGAAAAAACAGTAGAAAACTAAAGTATAATATCTATGCATTTAACATAGTAAAGATTTAAACATAATTAATATATTTTTACTATACATTTATATTAACTTTTCAGTAGAATTAATGATAGTTAAATATAAATGACAGATAAAACAATGATAATATAAAAAAATTACATTATCAGTACATACATATTTTTCTCAAAATAAAACTATTAAGAAAAGTTTAGTTAAATATATACACATATTTACAATTCAACATGTGATTCTCCATCACATAGTCAACACCATTATAAATAATTATCCAAACTTGTATAAGGAAATAATAATTAATGTTTTAAGAATATTGTTAAAGGGAGAAAAGAAACTTTACTTAAAAATTGAAATTTTACATATTAAAAAATGTTGCAATAGTTTTAGAACATTAAAATTATTTTTTTATATTCCTTAAAAATAGTCTTTGTCAAACTTATTAATATAACTCATTGATATCTGAGCAAAATATGAAAAGATACAATACCTTTCACAGAATCAAGCACAAAGAGGAATTAGAGAATTAACATAACGATAACATAAAGATATAAAACAAGAGTTTTTCTATGTGTAGTAGCAAGTTCTCATGCAAACACCACAACATGCCACATTTTCAAAAAACAAAACAAATTTTAAATGACAACTTACTTTTATTGAAATCATTTAAATGCTCATAAAAGAACAACACAGAAAATGAAAGGAGTGCACATCTATTGTGATTGATTGAAAAGAATGTATTTAAGTTAAAATTTAATTATTATATATTTTTTGACTAATTATAACTTATAATATATAGAGTAACATAAATAATGGGACAAAAGATATGCTTCCATTTGAAAGAGAGAAATGTATATTATTATTTTTGCAGTGATGTCTGCTGTAATTTGGGGAGCTAAAACATTTTTATTTTTCACTTTTATCTTATTTGTGTAATTTTTTATTATTATTTTACTCCTTAAATAGCAACAAGATCTGCTTTTAGAGGGTCTTGGGAATTAGGGTTTTGTGGGGTCACGTGCACGTGCCCATGTGGGGAGCACATCATTTTCTCGAGCCCCAACATGTATATACATGGAATTAAACGTACTTGACAGAGTCAAATGCAGGTAGAGCAAGAAGAAGGAGAAACTGTTGAGAATCTCGATCTAATTATTTCAGCTACTACCTGTATTTTAAATTAGAGATATACTATATTTGTAGCAATTGTGAAAAATTATGCCGAACTACGACCAATATAGTTAGAATCGAATGTTCTATGGGTCATTTACTATAAGAATGAGGTGATAATAATTGTTATCGTAAGAAATGAGATTATTATTGTAAGAAATGAGAATATGTGAAGTAAGGTGACAACATTTGTTAGGTGAGGTGGCAATAATTATTATTAGAAGAAATAAAAATGGTTAATATAAAACATTTAATCTTATTTGAATTATTTGAATGATTAATATTAAAAGATAAATGCACTTAACTATCATATGATTAATAACTAATTTTTTATTTCAATTATTATATATGATTGTAAAGTTCAAATTTATTACTCTCCACATTTTATATGAAACTTATTTTCTCATGAATCACTTGATAAATAGGCTCAAAATCCAAGGTTTCCTAACAGTGGCATATCTTGACACAAAGTCAAGGAGTAAAATTAGATTTAATTCAAATTTATAATAAAATAATCATATAATAATAAAATATATAAGATATTATATAATTGTATCAATAACATATTAATTCAAGAATGTAATATCTATGTATTAACACTGTAAAGATTTATATAAAGTTTCATCATTCAATTGAATTATTTTTATTTAAGAGAGTTAATAATAATTAAAAATAAACATAAATGATATAGTAATTATATAAAAAAACTGTTATATTATCAATGAATATAATTTTTTCTCTTAATTCAAAATAACAACAATTGACGAAAAAATATGTAAAATAAATATTTTTACCTTTATTTACCGTATTCTTATTTAAAAAGTCAAACTCATAAATAAATTGAAATTGAAACTCAATTCAATCAAAATTTATGGTGAAAAATCATAGTGTAACAATAAAAAAACACATAATTATACCGAAGTTGGAAGCTTTAGAGGGTGACCAAAAAAGGTTTGAGAAAAGTGGGGTTCAGGAATTGTGATGAAGTGAGTGAGAGAAGGAAGCTGGGAGAAGAAACCCAAAACAACATGGTTTTGACAAAAGATTTTTGTAAAAATAAAAAATACACGTCAATGTGGCAGACTCGCCAACATGGATATAAGACGTCTTTTTATGTCAGCAGTTAATGGTTCATGTAGGTCAAATTGTTAATATTAACTAATGAATATGAACGAAGACTAACATGGTTCCATGTTAAAAATGTTAGCTACTAGTTTGGTAATTTAAAATTATTAGGGACTAAAGTAGTTAGGTCAAAAAACACTACGGATGAAATGAGTAATTACTCTAAAAATAAAATATAAAATAGAAAAATACTATTATGCAGTTTTGTCAATTTTATGATTTTAGTCTCTTATATTTTTATTTATGTGATTTTAGTCCCCGCTTTTTTTTGTGTAGAATTTGTCCATGTATATTTATGTGCGCTTTTCATCCTCACACTTAAATAATTATGCAAAAATGATTATCCTTACAATATACTTTATAAATAATTACAAACTAATTACCTATGTAATGATAAACTCATGTTATAGAATTGAATGTAAATACATGGTAAATGGTAGGGGTAAACATGGAGCGAGTAAGGCTTGTCCCTTACTCGGATCTAAAAGTTGATCGATTATTTTTTAAACCCTATCTGACTCTAAATATCGATTAGATCAGCTCTTGAATTTGAACTTGACTCTAGACCCATTTAAATATAATGCATACCCATTTTAGATAATTTTTTCTCTATATTACTTATTATTATGGATATGCAATTTGACATAAGAAATAATATATATATATTGTTATTTGTGTATGTATGTTAAAATTAGAGAATCAATGATATTTTATGTCAAAGAGATATCATTATATTATACACAATTGAATAGATATACATGCAAATATGATGATTGAATGACCAAAGGCTGAGTCAGGTTACCCTTGTCTATTACATGACTCTAAATATTGACTGAGTCAAATTTTTTAGCCTAAAATCGGCCTAGACTTGATGAAACCCAACCATATTTGAGTCTGATCACAATCAGACCAAACCAGGTGAGCAGGTAGGGCTGCTCACACCTAATAAATGATATAGAGTGGGACATTGCACATGTCATTCCCATGTAATACCTAGAATTATAAAGTACATTTTGTTCATTCGTCTTTTTAAATTGTTAAACCATTTTCACAATTTATCATGTTTGAAAAAATAGATATTCATAAAATATTTTTACTTAAAAAAATAAAAGTTGTAATAGAAAATTGAATAATTATTAGAAAAAAGACCAATTTTATTTGTTTGTGGAAAAACATTTTAAGACCACCATAATCAATTGTAAATAAAATTATTGTTAGATAAATTAAAAATTGGAAAAGAAAGAACATTTGACAACAAGTACATTACATTTGATGAGTAAAGCGTAATTTATATAGCTAGACTCGTTAATCGATTAACATTATCTTTAATTAATTAATAAATCTTATAGTTGGTTATAGTATAGTTAGTTTAATTTACTTGCTATAAAAAAGGAGGGCATTGTATTTGAAAATTTGTTGATGAATAACAAATTTAGAAAGTTCTCACTCCTTTCTTTTAACACTCATTCTGTTTCATTCTCTTCTTTCATTCTTCATTTCACTATTTCATTACACACAACTTAGAACCAAAGTCAAGGTTCCAACAACATTTAATTCTAGAAGATAAGATTATCATAACATAAATTATTAAACTTTTATTATGTATATTGAAGGAGGACTATTCTTGTGCAATCAGGAGGGTTAGAAACTTAAAGAATGAAAAAGCATAGCTAAAAATAGGGAGATATATTATGCACAAATGAAAAATAAGGGTTAGAAACTGATATTTATTTTGATATATAAAAATTTCATCGATAAGAGATTATTCAATCATATAAAATTGACATCAATTTTATTCCTCCATCACATAAAGTGATATTAATTTAGTCATTTGCGATTAATTTAGGTGATTTTTATGTCACTTTATTCATTACTAAGATGATGGACTTTAAATTAATAATAATTCTAAATCTACCTACCTGGTTATTCTAGTAATTAAATAAATATTGGAAATAATCTTTTTTATATTCGTGAGATGCTGGCTATGTATTTTTATTTATTAATGTTTTTTTATCATCAAAAATAATATATTTATTTAATATTAGTCTGATTTTGATTTTGTAGGAATTATATAAATTGTAAATTAAATAAGAACAAATTCTTTGAAATACAAATGTGTTTGCATTTGTAGCAACACGTTCCGAGTAGTTTGATTTAACCACACTATTAGGATAAATGGAATGTTTGAGAAAAAACTTAATTATTTAGTCATGGAAAATCATAGTAGTTTTTTATCTCGAAAACATTTGAAGAGAATACTTAAGTAAAAAAAGCCATACAATTCTTTCCTTTAACATGATGATATTTCCTCATATTGATAGTGAATTTTCCCTTTTTGGGATGTGAGGTTTCATGACTCTCAATTACAATTAAATAAGTATGAGAATCTAACACTAAAAAGAGTAGTAATAATATTGTTTCCGTGTATGAATGGTAATTTGCACCAAAGTGACGACAATCACAACATAAGAAAATTATGCATTTCCATGATTGTAGTTAATTGTGTAGAAATACAAGATGATAAAGATTAGTTAAACTAAAATATGATTAAGTCCAAATATTATATTATATAGACAAAAACTGTTATAATTGCTAAGATAATAATAACTCAAATATCAACTAACAAGACAACATACATTATAAATAAATTTAAATAAAATAAAAATAACTAAATCATACGTAAGATAATACTCTATCAATCCAAATAGCATCTAATACGTCCCCTCAAGCTAAAACATAATAAACCTTAAACTTGTTACAAATAATTCCTTTAAAATGAAAATAACCAGTTAATTATATGGACTCCACCAAAAATAATTGAAATATATTGTGAAGTACAAAATTTGCAAAGATAATCAATATCATAATGATCATGGATATAATAAGCCACAAATAACATAATTCATCACTAGAACAACAGGTGACACCATAATGATCATTACTAGGAAGAGAAACGTGATATAATAATTAGAGGTGTCAAAATGGACGGGCCAGTTGGACATGTCTGCCAATGCCACAAAATTTATAGGGTTTGATTATCATATTATGTACTTTTTATTGAATATGCACTTTTTAGCCTGAATTGGTTGGACTATATTAAAATTAGGCTCGGGTCGGGCTTATCCAGACGGGATCAGGCTACCTGTTTTTCCTTATTTTTTAATCTTTTTAGGACATTTGGCTTGGTAATAAGCCTTAGGTAAATATTATCTTACAAAATAACTTATAATAATTATTGTGTTATGAACTTTGAATAAAAAATTGAGTAATGTTTATAACATAAATATTTATAAAATTACAATAATGTTATAAAGTTAATTATTATATTATTTTTTTATTTTGGAGAGTATCCTTTTAAGCACAATAACAAAATAATATATCAATTAAATGAGAAGATATTAAACCATATAGATTCCAGTTTTTATTTCTTAATTGTGTATTTAATTAGATTTAACTTCTACAATAAAAACATAATAAAGAAAATAATTTTTGACAACAAAACTAAAAAACAACATAATTGTTTACCATAGAGAACTTCACACAACCAAATTTAACATAATAGTTACAATAAAAGTGTTGATAAATAGCATAGAAAAGACCTTCATATAGAAAGTAAAGAATAATGATCATATATTACAATGATAATTATACTTTGGCATATAGGAATCATTTTAAACTTTAGTCTATATTACCATTACTATAAACCAAAGTGATATTATTTTGATAGTATCTAGAAGTTTATATGTTGAAGTGAAGTTACAAATTATATTGTGTTAGGGAGTTAGAGTCCAATAGAAATGAGAGATTTAGTAAATGAGTTATGTTAAAAATCATATATGTGGACTTGACATCAAGTCTTAACTCAAACACAACACATTAGATCTATAAGTTTGGTTGCATTGAACATAATAAGTGTGTTAAAAAGTTATACATTAATATCAAACTATATATATATATATTAAATAGATTAAATATGTTAAAATTTAAATAAATATTTTTTTAGTATTATGCAAGCCGACCCGCCACAACCTGCAACCCGCATAGGGCGAGTTTGGGCTACAATTTGATATACATAAATTGTATCTCAACTTTTTAGTCCGATCTAGTTTAGTTCAGACCCGATGTGGGCTAGCCCGAACTTGTCTGTGTAGCCCATTTTGATACATCTAATAATAATCATTGGAATGATCGATGATGGAAAAGAAGTCATTATTAGTTTAACTCGTGAATAGGAGATAAGGCATAACCGAGGTGAATGTATGTAGGAATCGAACACAATGATATAATCACTATCAGAATGATCATCAGTAAGAAAATATGTTGTTATTAACATAACTCATCAATGAGATAAAATGCACCACCTGAATGAATGTTGTTTAGAATAGAACACAATGACATAATGACTATGAGAATTATCATTGATGGGAAAAGATGTAAATACTAACATAATTCATCAATGAGATTAAGTGCACCAATTGTTGGAAAAATTACCACATATATAAATAAATGAAGAAATTGAGTTGTTGTTTTGGAGCGTTTTCATGTTTGTTGATTTTGGTAATTTTTACCTGTAATATAAAATTATGATGTTGAGAAAAAAAATAAATGAATACTAGTGGGAAGGTGATATGACAAAGGAAGATAACTAAATTAGAGTTCTAAATTTTTGGTACCTCAATAGGAGAATAGTGACTGAACATGTCACGAATGATGAAACCACTTTAATACGATATAGAAATTTAGGATGATAAATATTGGTTAAAATTGATTATAAGCTAATCCATGTATTTTATTATATAGGCAAACATCAAAATTTCTTTGTCTTTCATAACCAGATGATTGAGTCAAGTAAAGGAGAATAGTGGGTGAGATGAGTGTGGGGAAGATTGGGGTGTGAATGATGAGTGATTTAAGGGGTAAGGATGATAAAGAAAGTTTATAAAAATATACTTTGGGATTAAATAAAAAGTGTATATCTTTTGTTACAAAAAAATATATCACTCTACATACTACAACTATTCCTAGTGTTGCAGCAGCTCACATAAAGAAGAGAAGAAGATAAAATCTTGTTGAATTGAATTAAATGTTATGATTACAAAATGTATAACCCTTTAATAATACAAAGTAACTACTTGCTTGCAAAGCAAGCCAACTAACCATAATAACCAACTTAACTACCAAAAACCCAAAAAAGAAACTAATACCAATAATATTCCAAGAAGAATGTACATTGAGTAAGAGAATGAAGTAAACATAATGAAAACTATTTTGTGTAAATATACCAAGCTAAGATGTTAAGACATGGGCCAGACCTGATTGTGGCTCAATCATGAGCCAAAATGCTCGGTCACATAAGTCAAATGACTTAGTCAAGACCCATAGACTATGACCAAGTTAAGTGCCAAGGCAAGGAAACTTGATGCATGACCCATGCTCATGAGCATACAAGCATATGGCTTTGGAAAGCATATAATCCTCCAACACTTCCATCAAGTTGGGTGATGGATAGCACAAAGGCCCAACTTGGAGATGAATTGTTGGAAAGGCATGGTATGGAGAGGTTTGGTAAAATCATTTGTCAATTGTACACTGAATAGAACATGAAGCAAGTGGACCAAACCTTGGTGAATCTTCTCTCTAATAACATGACAATCAATCTCAACGTACTTGGTTCTTTTGTGGAAGATAGGGTTACATGCAAGGTAGGTTGCAGACTTGTTATCACAGTAGCATAAAAAAGGTAGATGTATAGATCATCAAGCAAATACTTCAACCATTGAATTTCACAAACCAAAGTGCAAGAGCTTTGTATTCTACTTCAAATGAAGATCAACTTACAGTTTGTTGCTTCTTTGTTTTCCAAGAAATAAGGGTAAAGCCCATGAAAATATAGAATCCAATAACACACTTTCTTGAATCAAGGCAACAAACCCAATCTATGTCTGAGAAAGTACATAGTTTGAGAGGAGGAGTAGAGGAGAAATAGAGACCTTGAGCAATAGATCCTTTGAGATAGTGTTATACTCTAAGTGCAACTTTAAAGTGAGAATACGAAGGTTTGGCCATAAAAAGGCACAATTATTGGAAAACATAAGAAATGTATGGTCTAGAGATTGTAAGATGTAGAAGTGTGCCAACTAATCTTATATAGGAAGATACATCAATAAGAGGAGTCCCTTTGTCAAGTTGCAGCTTCACAGAAGGATCAAATGAAGTCTTGGCAGGATTTGTAGCTAAGGAACCTAATCTTCTAATAAGGTTAGAACATATTTTCATTGATTCATGTGTATTTCAGACTTAGATCGTGCAATCTCTAGCCCAAGGAAGTATTATAAGGAGCCTAAGTCCTTAATTTTGAAGGACTTGTCAAGAACAAGCTTCACATGATTTATTTCTTCCATGTTATCTCCAGCTAGAAACATAACAACAAAATAAACTAAAATGGAAGTGAAAGTGGGGGTTGTTTTCCTTGCAGAAAGGACTTGGTCATCATGTGAGTAAGAGTATCCTAAAGATAGAAGTTTAGAAGGGCAAGGTTGTATGTCATTCACAACTTGCTTGCGTAAGGCCATATAAGGACTTCTGTAATTTGTATACTTGAGTGGACCCTGATGGTAACAAACTAGGAGGGGGAACCATATACACTTCTTCATGTGAATAACCATAAAGAAAGACATTGTCAACATCTAATTGCTCAAAAATTATGATTTTGAAGCTACCAAAGCAGGAAGAACTCTATCAATTGTTATTTTGACAACATGGGAAAAGTATCAAAATAATATATCCTTTCTAATTGAGTATAACCTTTGGAACTAACCAAGAGTTGTATTTGTTGGGGTTTTGTTAACAGAAAGAAAGAAGAGAATTGTGAAGGCAGTGAAGAAGAGAGAACTAGAATAATAGAGATGTATGAGTGGAATGTATATTCATTGTTTTTGCATAGACTCAATGTATGCCATTTATAGTAAGCCAAGCGTAACTAACTTTTGAATCTATCAACTACTTTCTATACTTGGAAAGTCTTAATTAACTCTATTTTATCCTACACTAGCTTGAGCTACAACTCTATTTCAACATTCCCTTCTAATTCAAGCCTTGGGTAGGATGCAATTCGTGTGCCGAAACCACTCCAATTCGTCTTTTTAACTCTGCAAATCTATCAACTTTGAGTGCCTTGGTAAACCCATCAGCAAGTTGTTCCTTTGTCCTTCAGTATGCCACTTCTATTCTTTCTTTGTTCACCAGGTCTCTTAGGAAGTGAAACCTCACCTCTATATGTTTACTTCTGCCATGGCTAACTGGATTTCTAGATAGATTGATGGCAGGCACATTGTCTATCTTCAATTGAAGAGGTTTCTGCACATCAATCTTTACTTCTGCTAGCAACTCTTCTAACCATATAGCTTGGTAAGCAGCATAACAGCCAGAGATATATTCAGCTTCACAACTTGATAGAGAAATAACCTCTTTCTTCTTTGAACACCATGAGATGGATGCATTATTGATCAAGAACAAATAGCCTGAAATGCTCTTCCTTTCAACTGGATCTCCTCCATAATCCGAATCAGAATAGGCAATTAGTTTCAGTGCAGAATCGTGTCTGTCTTTTGGAAATAGAATTCCATAGTCAATTGTCCCTTGTACCTTTAGATCCTCTTAGCAGCTAGCATATGAGATCTTTTGGCCTTGCACATAAACCTGCTCACTACTCCAACACTGAATGTTAGATCAGGTCTACTATTGCATAAAAATCTTAGGGAACCAACTATTTGCTTGAACTGAGTTTCATTCATAGGCTCTCCTTCTTCATCTCTACTCAATTACGATTTTGTTTCAGCAGGAGTTGATGTTGCATTACAAGCTTTCATGTTGAACTTTTCTAGCATTTCTATTGCATATTTCTTTTGATGCATTAGAATCCCTGCAGTTGTGTATGCAAATTTCATCCCAAGGAAATAACTTAGCTTGCCTAAGTTAGTCATATCAAATTCTGTCTGCATAATTTTGATTGATTCTGAATTTTATCCAGTGATCAATAGGTCATCCACATATAAGCAAATGATTAGCAAGTCCCCAAGCTTTCCTTCTTTGACATAGACACCATGTTCAACTATGCACTTCTTAAAATTGAGCTTGTGCATGAAGGAATCAATCCTTCTGTTCCATGCCCTTGGGGCTTGCTTTTAGCCATACAAGGCTTTGTTCAATTTATAGACCAATTGTTCCTTGCCTATTTTGATGAAACCATGTGGTTGTTGCACATAAACTTCTTCCAATAGTGGTCCATATAGAAAGCAGACTTCACGTCAAGCTGAAACAAAGACCAGTTTTTGGCACAAGCAATTGCAATCACCATTCTAATGGTTTCAATCCTAGCCACATGAGCAAAGACTTCTGAGTAATCTAGCCCTTGTTTCTGCAAGAATCTTTTGGCAACCAATATTGCTTTGTACTTTGATATTGAGCCATCACGATGGATCTTCTGCTTAAAGATCCATTTCACCCCTATGTGATGCTTGCCCTTTGGTAGTTCAACTAGGTTCCAAGTCTCATACTTTTCAATTGCTTTGATTTCTTCCTTCATTGCCTGCTTCCAAACTTCATGTTTTAGTGCCTCTGAGTCATCTAATGGAACTGCTTCAGCCATCAATGCTAGGTGAATCAAGTCACCCTCTTTGGTGATCTGATCATCTGAATTTACCTCATAGTCACTAAATCTGATAGGTCTTGACCTATGCCTCTGAGTTAAGTGCCAAGGCAAGGAAACTTGATGCATGACCCATGCTCATGAGCATACAAGCATATGGCTTTGGAAAGCATATAATCCTCCAACACTTCCATCAAGTTGGGTGATGGATAGCACAAAGGCCCAACTTGGAGATGAATTGTTGGAAAGGCATGGTATGGAGAGGTTTGGTAAAATCATTTGTCAATTGTACACTGAATAGAACATGAAGCAAGTGGACCAAACCTTGGTGAATCTTCTCTCTAATAACATGACAATCAATCTCAACGTACTTGGTTCTTTTGTGGAAGATAGGGTTACATGCAAGGTAGGTTGCAGACTTGTTATCACAGTAGCATAAAAAAGGTAGATGTATAGATCATCAAGCAAATACTTCAACCATTGAATTTCACAAACCAAAGTGCAAGAGCTTTGTATTCTACTTCAAATGAAGATCAACTTACAGTTTGTTGCTTCTTTGTTTTCCAAGAAATAAGGGTAAAGCCCATGAAAATATAGAATCCAATAACACACTTTCTTGAATCAAGGCAACAAACCCAATCTATGTCTGAGAAAGTACATAGTTTGAGAGGAGGAGTAGAGGAGAAATAGAGACCTTGAGCAATAGATCCTTTGAGATAGTGTTATACTCTAAGTGCAACTTTAAAGTGAGAATACGAAGGTTTGGCCATAAAAAGGCACAATTATTGGAAAACATAAGAAATGTATGGTCTAGAGATTGTAAGATGTAGAAGTGTGCCAACTAATCTTATATAGGAAGATACATCAATAAGAGGAGTCCCTTTGTCAAGTTGCAGCTTCACAGAAGGATCAAATGAAGTCTTGGCAGGATTTGTAGCTAAGGAACCTAATCTTCTAATAAGGTTAGAACATATTTTCATTGATTCATGTGTATTTCAGACTTAGATCGTGCAATCTCTAGCCCAAGGAAGTATTATAAGGAGCCTAAGTCCTTAATTTTGAAGGACTTGTCAAGAACAAGCTTCACATGATTTATTTCTTCCATGTTATCTCCAGCTAGAAACATAACAACAAAATAAACTAAAATGGAAGTGAAAGTGGGGGTTGTTTTCCTTGCAGAAAGGACTTGGTCATCATGTGAGTAAGAGTATCCTAAAGATAGAAGTTTAGAAGGGCAAGGTTGTATGTCATTCACAACTTGCTTGCGTAAGGCCATATAAGGACTTCTGTAATTTGTATACTTGAGTGGACCCTGATGGTAACAAACTAGGAGGGGGAACCATATACACTTCTTCATGTGAATAACCATAAAGAAAGACATTGTCAACATCTAATTGCTCAAAAATTATGATTTTGAAGCTACCAAAGCAGGAAGAACTCTATCAATTGTTATTTTGACAACATGGGAAAAGTATCAAAATAATATATCCTTTCTAATTGAGTATAACCTTTGGAACTAACCAAGAGTTGTATTTGTTGGGGTTTTGTTAACAGAAAGAAAGAAGAGAATTGTGAAGGCAGTGAAGAAGAGAGAACTAGAATAATAGAGATGTATGAGTGGAATGTATATTCATTGTTTTTGCATAGACTCAATGTATGCCATTTATAGTAAGCCAAGCGTAACTAACTTTTGAATCTATCAACTACTTTCTATACTTGGAAAGTCTTAATTAACTCTATTTTATCCTACACTAGCTTGAGCTACAACTCTATTTCAACATTCCCTTCTAATTCAAGCCTTGGGTAGGATGCAATTCGTGTGCCGAAACCACTCCAATTCGTCTTTTTAACTCTGCAAATCTATCAACTTTGAGTGCCTTGGTAAACCCATCAGCAAGTTGTTCCTTTGTCCTTCAGTATGCCACTTCTATTCTTTCTTTGTTCACCAGGTCTCTTAGGAAGTGAAACCTCACCTCTATATGTTTACTTCTGCCATGGCTAACTGGATTTCTAGATAGATTGATGGCAGGCACATTGTCTATCTTCAATTGAAGAGGTTTCTGCACATCAATCTTTACTTCTGCTAGCAACTCTTCTAACCATATAGCTTGGTAAGCAGCATAACAGCCAGAGATATATTCAGCTTCACAACTTGATAGAGAAATAACCTCTTTCTTCTTTGAACACCATGAGATGGATGCATTATTGATCAAGAACAAATAGCCTGAAATGCTCTTCCTTTCAACTGGATCTCCTCCATAATCCGAATCAGAATAGGCAATTAGTTTCAGTGCAGAATCGTGTCTGTCTTTTGGAAATAGAATTCCATAGTCAATTGTCCCTTGTACCTTTAGATCCTCTTAGCAGCTAGCATATGAGATCTTTTGGCCTTGCACATAAACCTGCTCACTACTCCAACACTGAATGTTAGATCAGGTCTACTATTGCATAAAAATCTTAGGGAACCAACTATTTGCTTGAACTGAGTTTCATTCATAGGCTCTCCTTCTTCATCTCTACTCAATTACGATTTTGTTTCAGCAGGAGTTGATGTTGCATTACAAGCTTTCATGTTGAACTTTTCTAGCATTTCTATTGCATATTTCTTTTGATGCATTAGAATCCCTGCAGTTGTGTATGCAAATTTCATCCCAAGGAAATAACTTAGCTTGCCTAAGTTAGTCATATCAAATTCTGTCTGCATAATTTTGATTGATTCTGAATTTTATCCAGTGATCAATAGGTCATCCACATATAAGCAAATGATTAGCAAGTCCCCAAGCTTTCCTTCTTTGACATAGACACCATGTTCAACTATGCACTTCTTAAAATTGAGCTTGTGCATGAAGGAATCAATCCTTCTGTTCCATGCCCTTGGGGCTTGCTTTTAGCCATACAAGGCTTTGTTCAATTTATAGACCAATTGTTCCTTGCCTATTTTGATGAAACCATGTGGTTGTTGCACATAAACTTCTTCCAATAGTGGTCCATATAGAAAGCAGACTTCACGTCAAGCTGAAACAAAGACCAGTTTTTGGCACAAGCAATTGCAATCACCATTCTAATGGTTTCAATCCTAGCCACATGAGCAAAGACTTCTGAGTAATCTAGCCCTTGTTTCTGCAAGAATCTTTTGGCAACCAATATTGCTTTGTACTTTGATATTGAGCCATCACGATGGATCTTCTGCTTAAAGATCCATTTCACCCCTATGTGATGCTTGCCCTTTGGTAGTTCAACTAGGTTCCAAGTCTCATACTTTTCAATTGCTTTGATTTCTTCCTTCATTGCCTGCTTCCAAACTTCATGTTTTAGTGCCTCTGAGTCATCTAATGGAACTGCTTCAGCCATCAATGCTAGGTGAATCAAGTCACCCTCTTTGGTGATCTGATCATCTGAATTTACCTCATAGTCACTAAATCTGATAGGTCTTGACCTATGCCTCTGAGTTTTTTGATATGGAGCCACCATGGTTGATGCATGTTCAACTTCTTCTAGATCACATGTTAGCTGATTCTCAAAGCTGGTTTCTTCATCAATGTCCTTAAGAATCACCTTCTTTAGACTGGTGTGCATTAGTTTCCAGTCCTACTTTTCATGTTCTAGAACAAGAACATCTCTGCTAATTGTGATTTTTTCTTTGATTGGGTCATACAGCCTATAAGCACTTGTGGGGTGATATCCAACAAACACCATTGCCTCACTTTTTTCTTGAAGCTTTGTTCTCTTTAGATCTGGGACATGCTTGAAAGCTAATGAGCCAAATACTCTGAGATGACTAACTGGTGGTTTTCTTCCAGACCAGATCTCAATTGGTACTTTTCCTTCAATCGTCTTAGTAGGGCTTCTATTTAGAATGTAGATTGAGGTTGACACAGCTTCAGCCCAGATTTTTTTAATGTAAATCCTTTTCTTTGATCAAGCTCCTTGCCATGTTCATGATGGTCCTATTTCTCCTATCTGCCAGACCATTATGTTGTGGTGTATATGGTGAAGTTATTTCATGCTTGATCCCTTGCTTCATGCAGAATGATTCAAACTCATTTGATGTGTATTCACCTCCTCCATCTATTCTAAGTACTTTTAGTTGTCTACCACTTTCCTTTTCAGCAACTGCTTTGAAGTTTAGGAAAGCTTCAAATGCATTTCCTTTGGTTTTCAACACATCAATCCAAGTCATCCTGCTGAATTCATCAAAAAAGGTTATGTAATACCTGTTTCCAGCCAAGGATTGTGACTCAAAGGAGCCACAAATATATGAGTATACAACTTCTAGTGTTTCTCTTGATCTCATATACACATCTGCTTTGAAAGGATTTTTGGTTTCTTTTCCAACCAAGCATACTTCACACATGTTTTCAGGTAGTGAGGTGATTGGTAATCTAGTCACCAACTGTTTGGTCCCTAGGTGATGTAGACTCCTGAAGTTCAAATGTCCATACCCTGAGTGCCATAACCAGCTTTCATTAGAGGTTTCCATAGTGGCTAAACACTTCACTTCAACTGCTTTGATGTCAACTTGGAAGGTTCTGTTTCTTGTCAATTTGCTTCTGATGATCAGGTTCTTTTCTACATCAAACAATTCAAGTTTGTCATTCTTCATTAGAACACTAAATTCTTTCTACACTAGTTGACTTATGCTGAGAAAGTTGTATTTCATGTTAGGCACATAAAGAACATTTGTGATCATTGCCTTGGAGCCATTTTGTCTCATGATGATTACATTTCCCATTCCTTCCACCTCTAATGAGCTGTCATCAGTCAACTTCACCTTGTTCTTCTTTGATGAATCAAAATTAGTTAACCACTCCTTTTGCTTGGTCATATGATTTGAGCATCTTGAATCTAAGTAACAAGATTCAGTTTGTAAGTCTCCACCACTTGTTGTTACCATAAGATTCAGAGGTTCTTGATCTGAGTCTTCTTGTGCTACATAGACTTCATCATAACCTTTTTGTCTTGCCTTTTTTGCATGACACTCGTAGGAGTAGTGTCCCATTTTGTGACAATTGAAGCACTCTACCTTCTTCTTATCAAACCTTTTTCTATTTGCATTCATTCTTGAGCCTCCTCTAGAAGATTCAGGCCAATCATGATTTAGTTTGTTCTTCTCTAAATTCAGAGGCCACATTTTCTGATGATTATGCTTTCCCTTCCATTTTTTGTCTTTCTTCCTATCTTCTTCTTTGAAGTGGCTTGCCTTTAGTGTTTGTTCTGATTTCTTGATTGGACATCTATCAAGCATTCTCATTTCATGTGCCTCAAGTGAACTTTGCAGTTCCTCAATCTTCATTGCATTAACATCTTTTGATTCTTCAATTGCTACAACAATGAAGTCAAACTTTTGAGGCAAGGATCTCATGATCTTTCAATTATCATGAGATCTGTAACTTGTTCTCCAAACCCTTTTCATCTAATTGGTGATTGTTAACACCTTGGTGAAGTATTCACCTATCCTATCTCCTTCTTCCATGTACAACAACTCATATTGTCTCCTTAGGGTCTGAAGTTTTACATTTTTAATCTTCTCGCCCCTACATGACTTCGAATCAGAATGTCCCAAGCTTCCTTGGTAGTGGTTGCATTCTGAATCTTCTCAAAGTGCACATCATCCACACATTGGTGAATTAAGAATAGTGCTTTGTTGTCCTTCTTCTTGGCATCTTTGAAAGTTTCTCTCTGCAACTCAGTGGCATCAGTGTGTAATGGAAGAAATCCATATTCTACCACTACACTTACTTCTTCAAAGTAGAAGAGCACTGTCATTTGTGTTCTCCATATATCCTAATTTTTATCAGTGAGAATTGGGAGCCCCATTGATGGAAGATTGTTGCCATTGCCCACCATTTTGAATTTTACAGAGAGACTGTCCTTCAATCAGTGAATCTATCCTTCAACTTTATGGACTCCATCGAATTGCTTCAATCACTAACTCCTTCGATTTTCACCAAGAATCATTCACCCTTAGTGAATCTTGATTTTCTTCAACATGTCTCTTTATTCGTGTAGCTCTTGATACCAGAATTTGTTGGGGTTTTGCTAACATAAAGAAAGAAGAGAATTGTGAAGGCAGTGAAGAAGAGAGAACTAGAATAATAGAGATGTATGAGTGGAATGTATATTCATTGTTTTTGCATAGATTCAATGTATGCCATTTATAGTAAGTCAAACATAACTAACTTTTGAATCTATCAACTACTTTCAATACTTGGAAAGCCTTAACTAACTTTATTTTATCCTACACTAGCTTGAGTTACAACTCTATTTCAACAATATCAAGGGTCAAAGTGTGATTGTATTCTAGTGCCTAGAGTTCTGTCAACATGGCTTCTTGCCAATATGGACTAAAGGAATCTTGTCTAAAGGTTGATGGTTCTTGGATGGTAGTGACACTGAGATAAACTATTTTTTAAGAATGGGAACAATCATCAGAGTTGAGAACATAGGATAGAAGGTAGAAGGCATTTGTACGTAGTGTTTCAGTCTTTGAGTCTATTTGGAAAATGTGGCAATGATAATCTTGAACGTGAGAAGTAAGTCCTTTGATCATGAGTAATTGTCTAGATGGAATGTTTGTTGTGGGTGAAAAGGAAATTGGAGAAGGAGAGTGAGGAGTATCTCTAAGGAGAGAGTCAGAGGATGTAGGATTTATAGAATGAGAATCAGGGATTTGTTGGGACATGGAGAATCTAAGTGTTCTTCGGAAATAAGGTCGAATCTACAAGTTGATGTGACTGGTACGTTTGTTGTATTTTGGGAGTTGAAGGGAAATAAATTTCCATAACAATGAACATTCATATAGACAAATATATCATGAGAATGAAGGTCGGATAGGATATATCCTAACCAAGGAAAGCACATTTTCGTGCTCTTTGTTGGAATTTGGTTCTATGTGTTATGATGGTGCTAGCATAACTAAGGCAACTAAAAACCTTTAGGTGATCAAAATTATGAGGCTTTTGTTATAGGATTTGATATGGGCTTGTGTTTTGGAGTAGTGGAGTAGGCACCCTGTTGATAATGTGAATGACATGTTGGATAGAGAAATTGCACATCTTTGGGAAGATGAGATTGGAAATATAATGTTTGTGCAACATTTAAGATGTGTTGATGTTTTCTCTCTACAATCTCATTTTATTGTGGGGTTTCTACACAAGTTTTTTTTATGTATAATCCATTTTGAAGCTAAGAATTCATTCATTGAGAATTCTACACCATCACTTTTGATGCATTTCAATTTAACATCAAATTGTGTTTCAATGAAGGAAACAAAATTGATCAAGTGTTATGGTTGGTTTCCCCTTTGATTTTTATCATAATTACCCAAGCAAATCTACTATAACTATCAACTAAGGTAAGAAATAACCTATGACCAAAAATAGAAGGGGCTGAATATGGACCCATATGCCAACATGAAGTAAATCAAAATACTTATGACTTATGGCTCTGTGTGGCGCTGGTGCTAAAAGGCAACTTCCTTTGCTTTGAAAAATGGCAAACATCACATGCAAGTATAGGTTCTTAAAAAGAAGGAATAGAATAGAATTGTTTAGCAAGTGATTGTATTACATTTGTAGAAACTATGTACAAATCTTAAATGCCAAATGTGATTAGAGTCTTGTGATTGTGCAGAAGATACAACATAAGAATAACTCTAGATGGATGGGAGATTGATAAAAAAAATAAGTTATGTTACAGCTTAGCTTAGCTAAACCAATCATTCTCTTTGAAGCATTCCACACAATATGACATATTCCTTGAGAGAAAATCAAGTAGCATTGTAGTGTTTGAATTAACTTGTTAATAGATATTAAGTTAACATGGAATTCAGGCACATAAACTACATCAAACATAGTGAGATTACCGGACAAATTGATAGTGCGAGAGATTGAAGTGGAGACTTGTTGGAACTTGGTTGTAGGTGTGAAATCTAAAAAACTCTCAAGTCCCATATAAAAGAGTTTTGAAAGAAAACAACTCCCAAGTCCCATAAAAGAGTTTTGAAAGAAAACAACTCCCAAGTCCCACATTGGAGAGATGAGGAACTTGAAAAAAAATCTCATGTTATAAATAGAAGCATCATCCCTTCATGTTTTCTTGCCCCAAGTTGAATGTGCTTTCATTCAACTTTTTCTTTCTCCCTCATATTGGCACGGGTACTAAGAATGCGCTTTCATTTCCGGCAAACTTCTCCCCTTTTCTTTCTGTGGTACTAAGAATTGGCACGGGTAGCCATATTGTGGGAATTTCGAGAACTGATACTGATAATCATTATTGAGGAAAAAGAATTGGCACGGGTAGCCATATTGTGGACATTTCGAGAACTGACAGTAATAGTATTGTGGGAAGAGAATTGGCACAGGTAGCCATATTGTGAGTATTTTGGGAATTGACACTGTTAACCATATTGTGAGAATTTCGAGAATTGGCACTGATAGCCATATTGTGGTGGGTCTATTCGAGATAAGTTCTTATAGTGCAGTGAGAATTCAGTAACAGAGATCTGGGCTATTTTATCCTGGGGACGGCGTGGTTGGTAGTCTGCTTGCACATTTTTGGCATTGCCACGAAACATCTTAAAGAGAGCGACCTGGTCGTGACTCGGCCAGTAATGATTATTTCATGCCATTTAGAATTGTTGCAAGCTACGGTAACAACAAGACTGTTTCGTCATTTGGCAAGGTGATGAGGATAAGAGGAATGTCTTATAACTAGTAAAGAATTTTAAATCAAAACTAATATGATTTGTTACTCGAGTATCAAACCAATGTGAATGTATATTACTTGTGGAAGGATAAGGAAGAACAGTATGCATAGCTGAATTGGCAATGAGACTCACATCTTGTTTACTTTGATTGAGTAAATCCAGGATTACTAAGGGGTGTTTGTTGGAGAAATTCCTTCTCCATCCGAAATCCATATAGTGAATGCGGAAGTCCTTATGACCATGGCTTTGTTCCCACAACCGAATGTGTATGCCCATACATACACCCAAATGATATGAGGGTGAGATGATCTTCCAGATGATATGAGGGTGAGATGATCTTCCAGATGATAGAGCGCCGAATGGTTTTCCTTTAGTTCTCTCTAGAGGGGAATGAGAGAATACCTTAGTTTCTGAAAAGTGTTCCTTAGGGAGAGAATGCCTTAGCTTTTTTGGTTATGAGGAGAAACCTCATCCTTATACCTAATGAGCCTTATGGATGG
>NC_032015.1:13977801-14010319 GCF_001865875.1 Lupinus angustifolius | reverse complement strand
TGCTCAGCTCATTCTTTGGATCTTTGCTTGGAGGATATTGGAAAAAAAGAAAAATGTGCAAAAATCATTGGAGGAAGCAAAGATGGTGACAACCTTCATCTATAACCATATATGGACAGTAAATCTTATGAAAAAAATATACTGGAGGCAGAGAGATTGTTCGTCCTGGCATCACTCGATTTAAGATTATTCGTCCTGGCATCACTCGATTTGCAACAAATTTCTTGCAACTTCAAGCAATTGTGAATCAAAAGCAAGGCCTGAAACAAATGTTCAACTCCGAAGAATTCAGAAAATCTAAATTTTACAAACAAAAGAATGGGCCAGCACTTGAAGCAAGGAAGATTGTTTTGGATCATGAATTCTAGAGTAGGGCTAGTGATAAATTAAAAGTTTTCGAGCCTATAGTTAAAGTATTAAGGTTGATGGATGGTGATACAAAGCCCACAATGGGTTTTCTATATGAAGCGATTGATCGAGCTAAACAATCAATTCAAAAAAATTGTCGCTATCATTCTCAATACAATGACATAATAGATAAGAGATGGAAATTCATGCACTCCGATCTTCACTCTACAAGTATGTTAGTAGAATTTATATTTAATTTTATCATATGATTATTAATTTTATATCTTCATTTTAATATTTATACTTTAATAAATTTATAGGTTATTTTCTTAACCCGCAATTTCAATATGGAGTTGAACACGAGACTAATATGTATAATGAAACATTTGATGAAACTAATAGTGTCATCATGAAACTTGAAAGGGACATGGATAAACAAATTAAAGCTTTTAACCAGGTTCACATTAAAATTTTATATTTTAATCTCTTAATTCTTAAATTATAATTTCAGATTATACATTTATATATTGACATATTTTATGTTACATAGTTGCTTTATTATAGAAATAAGTCAGAGACATTTGGTACACCTCAAGCTCAAGCAGCTTGGTCTAAAATGAATCCAGGTAAAATAATATTTCTCATATTTCTTTATACTAGTGCATTTAAAACACTTTTTACGAGCATAATAATTTGTTTATTTTTCTTGTTGAGGTAAATAGATGAATGGTGGATGATATTTGGTTCATGCTCTCCTGAACTTAAAAGCATTACAATTAAAGTTCTCAGCCAAACAACTTCAACCACGAATTGTGAGAGAAACTGGAGCACGTTTAGCTATATTCATACAAAGAAAAGGAATAGACTCACATATAATAGGTTACATAGACTTGTCTATACATTTTACAATATGAAGTTGAAGATGAGAACTGAAATGAGAAGAAGTCAAGAAGAAATTGAAGCAAGTTTCAATCCTATTAATCTTGACAACATATTTCAGGAAGATGATCCATTGTCTGAGTGGATAGAAGAAAGAGAAAATCTAGCATTAGATGGAGCACAAAATGCAGAGCAACTTCCTATAATTGACACCGATGATGAAAATGAAAATATGGAAGTTGATAGTGATGATGTTGGTTCTGATGAACATAGTGGTGGTTTAAGCCCACCAAGTGAGGATGGTGGCAATGACGCTGGTAATGTCGAGGGTGGAGAAAGTGATGAGGAAGGTGAACAAATGCACAATGATCCATATGAGGAGATGTCATTGCATAGGCGTGATCGTAACCTAATTGACCTTACATCATCTAGATCGGGTATGGTTCATTCTAGTGATTCATTTAATGATAACAATAGAACTGAGTCACAATCTAGGAGAGGAAAAAAGAAACAAAATATTACACTTGAAGATGCTTCCTCTTCTATTCTTACACAAAGTTTTAGTGATTTTAGCATTGATGAAACATCACAGAGTAATCAAGGGTAAAATCCAGTATATTATCCACATGGTTATTATACACATCTTCAATATGAAAGTGGACAAGTTTCATCTCACCAGTCTTCATTAATGAATTATCAAGAACCTTATTATCAACAATCAAGTCATGGATTTTTTTATTATGTCCTTGGACAAGGACCTACACAAGATGGTAGTCAGTATGACAATGAAGATTATACTCCTCCACCCCATTCTAGCATGTGGTAACAATTAACAATTAAAATGCGAGTGTTCTAATGGATTTAATAATTTTCTTAAGGTTCTTCAAGTGACAATTTTATAATATTAGTTGTGATGTTTTATCTTACTTTATTTTGTAAGGACATTATATCATTGAATCTTGGTTTTGCTTCCTAATTAGGTATTTGATGATAATGACAATTGCAATATGTTGTACTCTTCTAAGTAAATGTAATTCACTTTTGTTTATGCAAAAATAAGATAAAATGTTTTCTTTTAATTGCAAAATTATGTTATTTTACTACAACTTTATTTTAAATTGTTAATTGTCATTAAACAAAGTCCCATAATGAACAAAAAATCCTATACAAAGTGAATAATAATAATAGTTATAGTAATTATACATTATTTTTGTATTTTGTGGATACATTAATTAATTTCACGCCGCAACGGCCGTAATCGCATCGCAACGGCCACAATGACCACAATCACAGTAACCGCAACCGATACTGCAATCGCGACCGCAACCGCAATTTAAAACACTGGGAGGAATTAAAGCAAATATAATTCAAGATGTAGTGAAATTATTTGACGATTCTTGAATGTAAAGAATGAATCAAATTACTTAGCATTATTGATTCATGCTATTGTACTTAGGATTGTGCTACTAGAATCTGTATTTTTGGTTTGTCATGTAGTTCAGTGACCTTAGCTGAAACTTGCCATGTACTATAATATCAGTATTTTTTATTATTTCATTCTATACTGAGGTTTAACACTTTTGTTACATAAACAACAACCTCACCCAACTGAGCCAAAACACAGTGAACGAATAAGCATCAAGACCCTTGCATACACATAACACATGAACTTAATCAGACAGAAAACAAAGAAAAGACTGTTGAATAATTGAGAATTTGAGAGAGAATGAAGAAAATGAAAGTCTTGACAGAGGAAGATGAAGTAGAATATGTGTGTAAGAGAGTATGAGAGAATAAAGTGTATATACGCTGAATAATATTTGATGTATTTCTCATTGATTCCTCTCATTTAAAGACAATTGTTTTATATTTTTTCCCTTTATTACTCAGCCATGGTTTTAATTTGATCTTATCCACAGTGTTCACTGTAGCAGTAGCATAATATCTAAATATGACTGTCTTCCTGCAAAGTAGAGTTCAGATTCTTACCATCCATATTACTTGCCAATACTTATACCGAATTATTTTGGTGTCACCCTTTTAAGCTACCTTGCTCATGATTTCTGAAAAATTATGTATTTGTACTAGCTCAAATACACATAATGTTTACCCAAATTTGAATGTACCATGTATAGATTCTTGTACATGACATGAGGATAGCATATTCATCAGAGTGTTCAGTAATGTCTATTTTGAGAGGTTATATATGATGTTTAGTACTGTGTGTTTTCTTTGTTGTATTCCTTCCTATTTCTCCTTATCTTTTATTCTAGTTGTATATTTGGTTTATCTAGTGGTAGTTCTCTTAGAATTGAAATGTACTTCACCTTCCCGTGAGGGGGAAAATAAATTTAAAGTTTTAGATTTATTTAATTTAAAAATAATTAAAATTTTGGACTTTAAATAATTTTGGTGTCACATGCCAGTATCGCTATCCAATATTGAGTTCTCCAATATAGGAGAGAATTTGCATTCTTCTTAGCATTTGTTTGTACGAGTTAGATTTTGGAGGAGACGAAGAAAACTATAAATCTTCATACACATATGGTAAGTTTATTTTTTGACTTTTAGGTGTTAATTTTTTTGCATGTTATCAAATGTATTCATTGTCTGGATAAAAAATTAATCTCTTGTGAAAATATTTTTCCCAACAAATGTTGCTCACAAAAATCAATATTTTATGAATCTAGTAAAATCTTATACAAATAAATCTGTTGTTTCTTTAATATGGGTAAAGATAACTTACTATTCTTTGGTTTTAGAATGAGTTTTATATATTTATAGCTATATTATATTATATTTATACTTCTATATATTTTTATACGTAAAATCAAAATATAGTATACTTATTACTATTGTATAATTTCTATTTTCTTATTTGTTTTTAACGTTTTTTAATTTCTACCAAAAATCATATAATTTTAGGTAATTACCATCAAAACATTAACTACAAGTTGAAAGTACATCTCTATCTTAAATTGGATATTTTAATAAAAATAAGAAATTATAATTTAAAGTATATCTAACAAAAAAACTATAATATAAAATACATCAAAAACAAAAAATTCTAATTGTACAATATAAAATTCATAAAAATGAAATATTTAGTTGCATAAAATAAAAATGTAAGTTCACAGTCTATCAATGTACTAATTTGTATAAAGATAAAAATATATTAATTTTTATAGGAAAGATGATAGAATTTGAGATGTACATATAAACACTAAAGAACCTTTTTTGGTTAGAGAAAAAATATATATGGTAAGAGTTTTATAAATTGTCGGTACTCAGTACATTATTTAATATTCATTTTTATTATAATTGATTTTTTAAAAAAGTACTATAAATAAATGATGGATGATACAATGATAATATATAATCTTTACCCCAACAAATATTACATTGTTTTTTTGGGTATTGATAACAAACAGTAAAGTATCTTGAAAATAGAAAAGACATTTATATGATTTGTTAATTCCGGATGAAACTGAGTTTTCTAGGTTGAAAATAATTCTATTTAAAGGTTGAAAAATAATTTTCAAATCAAAGCTGTATTTATTTTTCTCTTTCAGGTTGAATTAAAATGCTTCTTTGTTTTGAGTTGATTCATATAAATATATGATTCTTTTTTTCCTTTTGTTTTCTGTTTTATAAACCATCTTGAAGATCTACATAGGATGCCTATCTTTCAATCTAAGACTCCAGGCAAGGAGATAACTTTATATAACATCAAAGTAACAAAACTACATGGAACATAAAAATGGAAGATTCATTCTTAATGGCTGCTTTAAAATTAAATCAAATAAAAATTGTAGATGCCTGCCAATTGAATCCAATTTGATATTATAAATTCAATTGAACCAAACTACAAACAATTTAAATGCTTGAATTACACGAGTTTTACTGTCCAAACCATTCTATATTAAACAATAAACACCCTTCACTACAATCCTGGTTAGGCAAGGTTGAACGAGCTGAGAGAAGAAAGAAATGTTTAAACCAATCATTTTAATTTGAGTTGACCAATAAGGTATTTGTTTAGTAGTATAAAATCCTGCTAGATTCCAGAATGACCAAAATGTTAAGAGTTCGTTTTCTTGAGTAACATTTGTTGAGAAAAATAACCACGAACTCCAAAATGAATTAATTCCTTATAAAAAAAAAGGTGAAGTGATACTCTTGGTAATACCATTTTTTTATTTGAGTTGGTTAGGGTATTTGTTTAGTAGTATAAAATCCCGCTAGATTCACCAAAATGTTAGGAGTTCGTTTTCTTAAGTACCACTTGTTGAAAAAAATAACCACGAAACCCAAAATGAATTAATTCCTTATCAAACAAAGGTGAAGTGATACTCTTGGTAATACCATTTTTTTTAATTTGAGTTGGTTAGTTTGGGTTGAAAAATTTCAGAGTTCCCATTAAACTTAACATGCCAACATATATTTGAGTAGTTGGATTTTTTTGGATAATCAGATTAATCTAAACCAACTTACACCTTGTCTAACAAAATATTTTTTTTGGTGCTAACCAAGGATATCCTTATTGAGTAAGGAATTATTCCGAGAACTTGATTATCCCTTCCATCAAATTTAACTCATAAGAATCGAACTTTAACATTTGGCTTTGCAAGGAAAATGATGATCCAAACTAGACCAACCCCTAATTAGTTCTAATGAAATAGTATAAAGATGAATAAGATAAATACAACAAGTACCATATGTTATCCCAAAGCATGTATGCTCCATATACACTTACAAATACAATTAGGTTTAGTCCAATTGCACAACCAAGCACATGCCAAAGAGAATACAATCATTTCAATTCAATTATTTGACATTTACATCCAAGAAGTGCCACGAAATCCCAAAGCCAAAAACAACCAATGGCCATGGTTGGCTACTTTTAATTTTCATGTCTCAGATAATTTTATTTTTTACTTGTAATGTCTTTGTAGGAAACTCAAACAAAATAGCATTGATCACATATAGTTTGCAATATAACAAATCACAAGATAGGACTTTATTTGTTTGTGCAAGAAGATGGGAGTTGAAGATTTTCCCATTGGTCTGCATGAAGATGCTCACTGATTTCCCTGTGGCCTTATTCTTGAAACTGAAACCATGTCCTCTGATTTCTGTCCACATTGGAAAATTTATCATACATAAAGCATTGATGAAGGAAGGAAAACATAGTTCATAAATTAAGTTCATTTTTTTGGTACTACTAAGGGCATTTCCTCACCTTATGGATAAGGAACTAATCCCTTTCGGGACGTGTGACTATCCTCTAACAAGTGTCGCTCTCAGGAGTCGAACTCTTAACCTTTTGATCATCCTGGGGATCTAATGAGACCTTACACCCGACTAACAAGTTTTGTTTGATTTCACACAAGCAGAACAGGTTTCGGAAAAGTAAAAAAGGGGCAGAGGCAAAGCTGAAAAGTTTAATGCATGACAATAACATGTTGAATTCTTGTTAAGGTTCAGGTGCATATCCGAGATAAGCTAGCTGATTGAAGTGGAAGCGTCTAGTAAAATTAGCTAATTTGTAAGTGTAAATGACTTAAAAACTTAGATTATAAGTCATAAGTTACTCCAATTGATTTATCAAACCAGATCTAGTAAACTAGATCTTTTTATTTAGAAAATCTCACCTAACCAAACAAGGCTATTGCATTATTTTTGGTCAAATAAACCAGTTAGCTGACTTGTAATCTTCTCAATGATGTTGGCTAACATACATTCTGTTGTTGGTGAAATTTGAAAATCTGCTGAGGATTATTAAGCGGCAAATTGATTAAACGGGTTAGCTGACTTATAATCCCCTTAATGATGTTGCCAAACACACATTTAGTGCTACCAACAAGGTATTGGTCTAGTAGCTAAGGCCCCACTTGATCCCTAGATAGATCAAAGGTCAAAGGTTCAATTCTTGGAAGCAACACTTATTGGAAAGAACAGTCACACATCCTGAAAGGATTAGTTCCTACCCATAGGGTGAGGAAATACTCTTGGTTATATAAAAAAAACACACATTTAGTGCTTGTTTTCCTTGGCGTTTGGAAGGTGCAAAATCACATTTGCACAGAAGCTACAAAGCCAAGCTTCCACACAAACGTGATTTCATGCAGTGAAACGTGGTTTCCCACCTGTTATCCGCGCACACATTAGTTGTTTGTAACATTGAAAATCTAATGAAGATTATTAAACAGCAAAGTGAATAAGACAATAAATGTTGTGACACCAAATAATAACATTCTTAACATGAACTATAGCATGCTTTTCCCTTTTCATTCTTTTATAGATCATTGTTTTCTGGAACAAAATCTCATAACTGTAAAAGGCGTAAGTAGCGACTGACCTGCTCTGTATACGGCAAGTATTTACCATCAAATGTCAGTACCACACGATCCTTCCCATCCACTCCTTTAACTTTGTCAACTGAGCAGTAGAAATCTATAGCTGACATACTAAACATGAAATGAACAAATGAATAATAGCACAGAAAATATTTCTAAGTTTTAACATTTACATACAATAACACCATATGCATCTATGCCATTTGTTAGGCATGGCATGTTTCACCACCTGCATCGTCAATAACAACAACCAAGCCTTTCCTCACTAGGTGGGGTCAGCTACATGGTTCTAATGATTCTACAATGTCCATTTTCTGTTAATAAATGAAACAATTATTCTCACAATCAGTTTTAACCCGAAGCATATTATGTTAAACTGAAAAGAAATTTCATTATAAGTGAAAAATGAATTGCCATTGCTCACTATCATATCTAGAGACACTAAACCTTATCAGGATAAGATGAGACTATACATTCCTTACAAAAAGAGGAGCATGCATCTCAGATCTGTAAGTTTGTAACAGAATTAGGCAAATACATCAATAACTAACCAATTTCTGATAGAAAAAGGAAAGTAACCTCAATTAATCTCTGAATGTAAAAATGAAAGTCGTATTGCAAGACTTGTTTGGTTCATGGAATGACTTATTATTCCAAGGAATAACTGAAATGTTGCCAAATGTGCTTGGTTTGCAAAAAAAAAAAAACTTTCTAGAACATTGCTAGAAAGTACAAGGATTGTTATATTAATGTGCTTGATTTGGAGAGAATGTTTTTGGGGATCCTAGTTATTTTTTTAAAGTAATCCTAGTAAACTTAAAATAAAAAAATTCATGAATAGCTAGGGTCACGATGGTGGCATTGGCAGCAGTGTAATCGTGCGGTGGTGGTAAGGGTTGAGGGATAAGTGACGAGGGGGTGGGCAATAGTCTCTTACTAAATCCCATTCTTGAGAAGAAAAAGGATCCATCTGTCACGACGGGATATTGTACTCTTGAGAATGATAAATTCCCAGTAATTATTATCTAACATTGAGCCAAATACGGGTGTGTTACAAAATACAGAAAATGCAAGTAAGGAAATCATAAGTTTGATTTGCAGAATGTCTATTCCTTTGTGCAACCAATGTGCATACGAGGAAGTGGAGCAAAGGTAGTGATAAGAGACCAAGATAAGGGACAAGTATCAGAACAAAAATGATGAGTATTTCCTAAATCTAAGGTACTTTTCTGATCGATGAGCTCTAAAGCAGAAAGGTCAAGCAAACATGATAACAATAACACAGCTTTCTCAACAAAAGTGATATGAAGAAAAAGCTCAAACAGAATCTATGTTGAACATATAGATCAATTCATCATGATATAAATCGAAACTTACATTCCATCACCAAACTCCTCATTGATGATTTCCTTGATGCTTTCCCCAAAATGCATAACTGCTTCATTCAACCTATGAAATAGAAGATCAGTAGAATCCACATCAGATAAGTGCAGTTATTATGATCCATAACTGATCCCCAACATCAGAAACCTCGAAAAACATTGCACAAGAATTCTTATATGTCAATCACTTTGGAGTATTGCAAGTCCTACCTAGCTCATACATTAACACAGATTTTAAACAATTGAATAAACCAATAGGACAATCAAAATTGGCAATTCACTTCTTTCACTAACAGTTTTGCATTTAAAAATCTTCACATTAAGTACTTGTTACACTCTAATGGAGATGAATCTTTATAACATAAATAATCAACAAAAAACTTTGTCATGCCCGTTTCAACTCAGACAACATATAAATGTTTACTTCAGAACAGCTTAATCATCATTCATGGCATTTGAGGGCTTACACTTTAAATTCCAGAGTTTATTTGACCCACCATCATTTTTTTGGGTACTACTAAGGGTATCCCCTCACCTTTAGGTAAGGAACTAATCTCTTTCGGGTACATCGCTGTCCCTCTCAATACGTGTCGTTTCCAGGAATCCAACCTTTGACCTTAAGGTCATCCTGAAGATCTAGCAAAAACTTATACTACTAGACCAACGTTACACACCACCATTTGAGTAAACATATGTTGAACATTATTAATAACATGAATATAATAAAAAACAAGTTAACAGTTGATCATTTATACACTCTAAAGACAACTTGACATACTCATTTCACCTCAGAATTCAGATGTTTGCCAATTCACAATCTAACATCTAAAAATCCAATTTTTATATGAAACCCTTGGCACCCAAGATCGATTTGAATCTGAATTAATCCGAGTCAACTCGAAAAGATTCATTTACAAACCTCTCAGTCAATATTTTTCCAGTCATAAGAATTAAACTCATTGTCACTTGGACCATGACATTAGAAAAAAAAAACAGTTTTTTACATAGAGAATAGCTAGTACATAGAGGGTTCCTCGGTAAATCGGTAAGGATGTGTACATCAACCCTCCATATACCCACTAGGTGGAGTTTCGTATACCGACTATCCTGCGTTCGTTTCCGAGTTAAGTTTTGGAGGGAAAGGAAACAAAGGCTTCAGAGTCATCTCATCTCATGGCTCCCACTCTTCCATTTCCCTCCAAAACTCAACTCACAAGCGGACCCGAAAATAACAAACAAAAATTACATATGGGGTATGTGAAGAATAGATAATAGAGACCTATAGACGGTGGGATCTTGGATGAGATTAGGGTCATAAGACCTCAAAGGGGGTTTCACCATCTGGATCAAAAGCTCTTCGGGCAGGTCGGGCAGAGCTGCCCGTAGTTTAGGGACAGTGTCAGGTTTGAGCTGAGCTTGTCTCCTAAAAAGCTGAGCAACATAGACATTGGTGAGTCCTGTCTCCTGTGCTATCTGATTGTAGGATTTTCCAGAATTTTGCTTCACAGCTTGAAGTCTTGTGACTAAATCACCCTTTATGATTTCTTCCATTGTTTCAGTGACTCAAAGACGATGATGGATGTGGTTGGGATATGGAAACAGTTTTGAAGATTTTCTAAGTGAACAAAGAAAAAGTTGATTTGTATTCTAAGAGCCGGCTGTTTGTTTGATTTTTGGATTTATTCAGTTTCTTAATAGTTATTGTATTATCTATTAACTATTATTTTTGAGACATCATTCACTATTATCTTTTCAAGAAAGTTAATAACGATCACACATATATATATATATATATATATATATATATATATATATAATAAATGATATATTGACAGTATATAGAATACATTATATGCATATATTTTTTTCTCTTAAACGTCATTCAAATAAACAATATTATTCGTCATTCATATTTTATTGTCATTAACTTTTAAATATAAGTAATACAAATAGATGATAAATGAAACATTATGTAAGATCTTTATATGATTATATCCATAGTACAATCAAAATTTTAAACTCTCTTTACATATTAAACTTTTGGTTTTTCTTGCTGACAATGTCATTCTAGTTCACGAAGTGATACACTATATCCATAAAACATAACAAAAGAAGGGTGTCATGGAATTCAAGGTTGATCTGGAGAAAGCTTATGATAGAGTCAACTAAGACTTCTTGGAGCGGACGCTACTTGAATTTGGGATTCCTACTTTTATCGTGAATCTTATCATATGGTGTGTGAGATCTAGCATGTTTATGTTATAGAATGGATCTCGTTTGGACCTTTTCATCCCTACAAGAGGTCTCTACCAATGTGATCTTATTTCTCCTTATTTATTTGTTTTATGTATGGAAAAATTATCTCTTCTCATACAACAAAGGTGGAACACATATTTCCCACTTATTATTTGATGATGATATTCTTTTATTCTGCAAAGCGAGGAATACTAAGGTCAGAATGCTAACTTCTACTCTAGATGAGTTCTGTAAGGCCTCGGGAATGAAGGTGAACTTAGATAAGTCCAAGTTCATGTGCTCCAAAGTCGTTTCCAGTAGGAGGAAAAATAACTTCATGACAATTTGTGAGATGCGTGTTGTGTCTAGCCTTGGTAACTATTTGGGAATTCCACTTGTTCAGGGTAGAATCCACAAATTTGTGTTTAATTCGTTGATGGAAAAAATTAAAAGTAGAATGAGTTCGTGGAAGTCGAAGCTGCTTAACAAAAGTGGTAGGCTTTGTCATGCTAAATCTGTTATTACTTCTTTTCCAACTTATACAATGCAAAGTATGTTACTTCCTCAGAGTATTTGTAATGAGATTGATATGCTTTCGAGGAATTTTCTATGGGGGGAGATGCCAACAAGCAAAGTCTCAATCTTATCAAATGGGATGTTCTAATAAAGAATAAAAAAGATGGAGATCTTGGGATCCGTGATTCTAGGTCAACTAATATCTCTCTTATGAGGAAGTTGGGTTGGAGCATGATCCAAGGGATTAATAAGCTTTTGTGCAAGGTTCTTAAGGAGAAGTATCTAGGAGAGGGTTGCATGGTGTATGCTCATTCAAGGCCATCCAATCACTTGCCTGGAAAAGTATTGTGAAGGCCACAATGGAACTAAGGAATGACTTTAGTCTTCAGCTGCGAGATGGTGATCGATCCTTCTGGTATAATAATTGGTTTGGAATGGGTAAACGCAACATTATGGTTGATTATGTTAACATTTCTGACACTCAACTACGGATAAAGGATATATGGAAAAATGGTTCATGCGATTTTTCATCTACTTATACTTTACTTCCTATTCATGTGAAGGACACTATTACTTCAATTCTAGTTCCGATAATTTTAAACACGCATAACTCTTAGATTTGGAGGCTATTGCTACAGGTTGCTACTCTACAAGTTCAGGTTATTGATGGATAAGGAGTATTGATGATGGTGTGGCTTCCCTTACCCACTGGAGTTGGTTGTGTAGATTGCATGTCTTTGAGAAAGTTAAGTTTTTGTGCTAGCTTTCTTGTCACCAGTCTTTTCCTACAAACTTTTTTTTGTTTTATGAGGAATTTGGTGGATTCTCCCTTGTGTAGTTGGTGTAATAATGAAATCAAAGATCTTCTCCACACATTCAGAGATTGTAGGAACTCTAGGCTCTTATGGCGTCGTTTGGGTTATATCGATTATAGTTTCTGGGCTAATCATTCCTTCATGTCTTGGTTATTTGATAATATCAACCTGTGTAATAGAAACCTTTTTATGGTTGGTTTATGGTGGGCTTGGCGATGACGTAATGATAGTATTTTTGGCAATACTCCTTGGGACATATCTTATGTTGCCAGAAATGTCCATCATGACTTTAGAGATTGATTTTCTGTTGATATATTTTCCAATGAAGTTTCTATGTCTACTATCTAGTGGTGTTGGCCAAAATTTGGTAGGGTGGAACTTAATGTAGATGACAGTTGTAACATCCGTAGTCAGTACATTGGAGGGGTGTGGTTATCCAGGTTCTTGATGGACAATAACTTTCAGGTTTATCTGCAAGTTTTGGATCATGGACTCCAATCCTAGAAGAACTTCTAGCAATAGAGCATGGTCTACGACTAGCTAGGGATCAAGGGCATCGTTTGATTACACTGGAAAGTGACTGTCTTAAAGCAATCCATATTGTTTCGAAAAGGACTCATAGTAACTTGAGATATTTATCTCAAGTCACTCATAACATTACTGGTTTGATTTTAAGGAGTTGGGATGTTCATATCACACATATCTTTCGGGAGGGTAATAAGTTGGCAGATTTCATGGCTAAACTTAATTTAGACTCTCAAGGTTTAGTTGCACTTTTGGATGCTCCACCTGTGGGAGCTGTAACCATCTTACAAATGGACCTATTCTCTATGCCCTAGCTTTTGTTTTTTTATTCTTCCATTGTATCAAAAAAAGCCTTTCTATTCACCAACAAGTGTTGGTTCAAGTGCTACATGATTGATTTCCTTTAAGCAAGGTCTCGGGTTCGAGTCTTGTGGATGAAAAAATACCCGCGGGAAGAGTTAGCCTCATATACCTGTGGATATTTCCGACTCGTGTATGATTGTCTATAGTACGAAGATACATGTGAGAAACAAAAAAAACCTTTCAAATTAACAGCACAAATCAAACTCTTCATTTTATGCTTTAAAAATAGAGGGTAATATCAAGTATACAAATTTATATACGTCATGATATCATCCAATATTCATTTAAATTATTTCTTAAAGAATTGATGATTATTAAATATAAATAGTGGAGGATGTATATATAACTCATATAGTCTAAAAGAATCATAAGTACATTTTGAAGGTAGGTTAAATTAACTTTGTCTAGCATATCATAAGGCTCATTTTTGGGATATTTTAGGAACTACTTTAAATTATGTTTACAATATTTAGAAACTACTTTGAGTTTTTCTAAGAATCAAATTGGTAATTATCAAGTTTTTTGGACCAAATGGAATAGATATTCTGTACAAAATAATTCATTGCCTATTTAATAATTATGTTGTGATGGGCATACGCGGTTGTTGGTTACAATGAACATAACAAATATATATTTCTTTATAGGGCTAATAGAGTATATTAGTTACAAACTAGCACGTATGAGTATGAATATATTGGATTAGTAATGGAGACACACTATGGTATTAAAGAAGAATTATGGTCCAATTCTTAAAGAGAGGATACGGAGAACAAGCCTAACCATACTTAAGAAAATAGTATAATTATCAAAAAATAGTGGGAATATTCTAAAAAAGTATAAAAATATTAACTACAAAAAAATGAAGAATATCAACACTTTGTTCGTCATATGTTTTAAAACTATAATTAATATATAATAAATACATCACATTAATTTTCCTAGTCCAGTGTTAAGTCCATTAAGACAAAGCCGTTTGAGACTTCAGGTAAACCCATTAAATCATATTCTTTTTCTCTTTTGTTTTTGTTTGTTCATCATTTCTATCTCTTTTAAACTCCTTACTTTCTCTGGTCTCTCATTCTCCAAAAATTTTATCACCACCAATTTTTTTATTAATATCATTATTATTACATGTGTTATCTCAAGATATGTGCAAACTTAGGCATTAGATTTTATTTACTGCAGAGGCATAAGAAGCTGAGCAACAAAGACATTAGTTTTCCTAGCCCAGTGATAAGTCCATTAATAGAAAGTCTTCCAGATTTCATGTAAGCCCATTAAATCATTTTCTTTTTTTTACTCTCTTGTTTTTTCATCATTTCTTTCTCTCTCACTCTCTTTACTTTCTCTCGTCTCTCATTCTCCAATTTTTGATGACCACCAAATTTTTTATCAATATCATCATTATCAGAAGCACATAAAACATTGGATATGACAAGAGTTTATAGTGTTCATATATCTATATACTCTTCATAATATCACGTCTTTAATTTACCATGACCACAAAAAAAAAGCCCTTAGACTCTTTGATATTGTCCCAAACTTTTTAATTCTTCACCTGTTAGCTGATTCAGCAAACACCCTCTTTTATAGAGGTTGTAATTTAATTGTTCTCTCTGGACTTTCTCCTCCAGTTGATATGATTAATCAAATGGCATATAATTTTAATTTACACCCTATAATTTACAAATGGAATGAAAAATTACAACAATTAACTGCCAAATGTTAAAACCAATGGCAAAGCATGAAACAAATACTATAAAGAAAAGGAGGCTTTGATGAAGATGAATGAACAAGAACTTAATCAAGTTCTTGACAGAAATAAAAACAAAATGAAGAAGATAATGACAATGAAAAAGATATAAGAAGAATAACACTGAATAAAACTTTTATTGATTGTATATTTCTTGATGTATACAAAAGTTAAGTTACAAAAGGAAATGAGAAAGTTATTTATAGAAACTTAGTTATTAACTGACTTAACAAACTCAATCTTTCTAGTAAACACATGTGCCTAATAAACAGAGAGAGGGTGTTAAGTTTTCTTGCCGCATAAGGAACCAACTGCTTATTGTTCTAATATGACCATGCCTGGATGATTGGCCTTGATACCCAATACTTTAATAGTGCTAGGCATGGTTGATTGACTCTGGTGCGCTGCTTGTGTCATGCTTGCCTTAGTGTAAATGTCTTGGTCAGAACCTATGCTGGCAAGGCCTGCTTGCTTCTGAGTCTGCTTGCCTTGCTGCTTGGCTGCTGCTTCTGAATTTGCTTGGCTGCTACCTTGGCTACTTCCTTGTGCTAGTTGGTGATGATAAAATGATCATTGCTTAATACCCCCACACAAGCTGGAGTGCATATATTGAGCAGTCCAAGTTTGGAGTGAATGGAGGCATTATCCCTTGGTCCTAGAGCCTTTGTGAGAACATTTGCTAACTGCAAATGAGTATGAACAGACATTAGTTTGATCTTACCATTGGCATATTTCTCTCTAACCGTGTTACAATCTACTTCAATATGTTTGGTCCTCTCATGAAAAACTGGGTTAGAAGCAATATGCAAAGCAAATTGGTTATCAAAATATAGTAAGACAACTTTAGAGTAGGAAAATTGCAAGTCTTCAAGGAGATAAGTGAGTCATGTGATTTCACAAGAGGTAAAGGCCATGGCTCTATATTCAGCTTCACAAGAGCCGCGAGAAACAATTTTCTATTTCTTAGATTTCCAAGAAATCAAAGAGTTTCCTAAGTAAATGTAACATCTAGAAATGGATATTCTAGTGTCTGAGTAATATGCCCAATCACTGTCACTATATGTCTTTAATTGGATAATGGAGTTAGTAGGAAAGAAGATGCCTACAGTAGGGGATCCTTTGATGTATCTTAGGATCTTAGTTGTTGCTTGGTGATGAGAATTGGTTGGTTTGGCCATGAATTGGGCTAGTTGGTGGACAGAAAAAGTGAGGTAAGGTATAGTATTTGTAAGATAAATAAGCCTGCCAACTAGTCTTCTATATGCAGAAGAGTCAGGTCATTCACAACTATTATCTTGATATAGGTGAGAACCTTGGGTCATAGGGGTGCTAGATGGTTTGCAGCCAAGTAATCTTGCATCAGAAAGAATTTCCAAAGTATACTTTCTTTGATTCATAGTGATTCCAGTGTGATTCCTAGAGAACTCAAAGCCAAGGAAGAATTTTAGATTCCCCAAGTCTTTAATTTTATAGGTAAAGTATAGTAAGTGTTTAAAATGGTTTATTTCACTAAGGTTGTTGTCTGAAAGTATTATATCATCCACATAAAAAAGGACAATAGTCACATAGTCAGTAGATTTCCAATGAACAAATAGGGAATGGTCTCCCTTGCACTTTGTATAACCATGTTTGTTAGGAAAGTGTAAAGCTTGGAGAACGATTGTATACTGGCCTGTTTAAGGCCATACAATGATTTCTCAAACTTGCAGACTATATTAAAATTAGAAGTGTGGAGTCCAGGAGGAGGTTTCATATAAACCACCTTATTAAGGTCTCCATGTAAAAAGCATTGTTAACATCCAATTGTTTAAGATGTCATTGATGAATAGATGCCAAGGCAAGCAACATTCTAATAATACTGATTTTAGCAATAGGAGAAAAGGTAGCCATGTAATCAATTCCTTATGTTTGTGTGTAGCCTTTGGCAACAAGCCTGCCTTTATATCTTTCCACACTCCCATCAGCTTTGTATTTAATTTTAAAGACCCATTTGCATCCTATGGTAGTTTTTCACTAGGTAAGTTAGTGAGAATCAAGGTATGATTGAGCTGTAAAGCCCTTAATTATGCTATAATGACATCCTGTCAATGAGGATATAGGATGGCTTGAGCATAATTCTTAGGTTCTACATGAGTACTAATAGAGAACAGTATGGACTTGTGAGCAAGGGCTAACTAATCATAGGACATATAAGATGATATGGGGTATCTAGAGGAGCCATGATGATCAATGTTGCTCATAAGAGCATAATAATAATCTTGTAGGTAATAAGGAGGTTTGGATACCTTATGACTTCTCATAGTGCTTGAATCAATGATTTGAGGAGGTGAGGGTTGATCCATAGAAAGATCAAGGTTTATAGCATCATGTTCATTGATGTCCTAACCTTCTGTCTCAGGGTTCAAGTGAGGGGAGGAAAACAAGTCTTATATCAGGCTCAACCTTATAAGGAAACATAAGTTCATGAAATATGACATTCATAGTAATCTGTATGTCCCTGGTAGATAAATTGAGAACAACATATCCCTTTGTTCCATTCTTATATCCTAAGAAAACACATCTGGTAGATCTATGATCGAATTTGGATCTAGAGTGATTGATTGTACTAGCATATGAAAGACATCCAAAAAATTTAAGATGATGTAAATCAGGTTGTGTTCCATGCAACATTTCAAAAGAAGATTTATTATGTAAAACAAGAGTAAGCAAGAAATTAATGATGTGAACAACATGGACAATATCATAAGACCAATATACCTTTGGTACGTGACTTTGAATTAGTAGAGCTGTTGCTATATTCAATAGGTGTTGGTGCTTTCTTTCTACCACTCCATTTTATTATGGAGTATAAGTACAACTAGTTTGGTGAAGGATTCCCTTGCTATAATAAAAGGATTCCATCAAGAATTCCTTCCCATTGTCTGTTTTACAACCTTGATTCTTTTGGAAAACTGATTTTCAATTAGAGTGATAAAATTTTGCAATACCTAGGATGCTTCTGCCTTACTTTTCAATAGAAATATTCATGTAAATCTTGTACAATCATCAACTATGGTTATAAAATGTCTATGACCATATATTGAAGTTACAGCAAAAGGACCCCAAATGTCAGCATGTACAATATCAAATCTTTGCAAAGATCTAGCTTTAATGATTAGAAATGGTAGTTTCTTTTGTTTTACCTTATAACATACATCACAGATATGGTTTCTGTTAAAAGTAATGAAAAAAAATGCTTCTTAAGGGTATTCATACATTTTTCAGAGGCATGTGCTAGCCTAAAATACTATAGTTCAATATCACCAATATTAGGTTCTTGAGTGTAAGATGAATTGGCTTTGTGATGAAAGATAGTAGCTTTTAGCATATACAATCCCTTGATGATCTTACCTGTACCAATCATCTTCAAAGTATTCTTGTCCTGAATTTCACAAGATGATTCATTAAAACATATGATACATGAAATGTTCATAGCTAATATAGGAATAGACAACAAATTATATGAAAAAGATGGAAAATAAAGCACATCACACATAACCAAGTTCTGTAATATAGGTATTGATATGAACCCTTTTGATAAAAGGTTCTTGCCTGATCTATCTTGGTTGGTGTTTGGCCAAGCTCACAGTGGAATTGAGCTTTTGTTTATGAGTAAGAAACAAAATAATAAAAGAAGATGGAATTGATTTAAGGTGAAAGACGCCATAACACTTTAAGGTGATGATAAGCCAAAGTGATGGCGCCACAAGAACTTGGTTCTTCATAAGAACTTCTAATCTTGGTTTAGATAAGAAGGTTTGGAGAATACTCTCACAAGGATTCAATCCTCAATCCACAAAGAATTATGCTTCAACTTAACTTGTTTTTTTCATTGGTAAATACTTACATTTATAGGCGAGTCAACTTAGCTCCCACGGTTTGTAAAAGAAAAGACAATAAAGGCTAAGTCATGGTGATCCAAGATAAGATACCATTTGACATATGAATCTACTCCTAAACTAGGCTAAGTTCAATTGGCAACTAGTTTATCACATATTATTCATGTGCTTTATTATAATGAAGGAAAAAACATTAAGATATTGGCTTAGGATGTCATTGTTGCCATGGTTGAACTTTGAATAGCTTAGGATTCCACTCTTCCTTAAGTGCACGACATCAAATTAAGTCATATGATGAATGAGACTTAATGTCCGCATAATACTCCACATCAAGGCTTTGATGAGCTTCATAGGGTTCTTGTATTCTTTGAAGACTTGGCTCACAATTTAGCACATGGTAGAATATTGGAGTTATTGACTCCATAATGGCCCTCAGTTGCACTTAAGCTTGGCATAGGATCCTCTTTGTTCAAGAAGACTATTCCCTCATCATAATGGTGAATTATGATGAGTTAAAAGGCTTAGGATGTCGTTGGTATGAAGTTTTCCAGCGACCCAAGCCTCCAACGGCTAGAACATGGTCATTAAGCACTATTAATGCACACTTAAAGCCTCTAATGAGCACATGTAAAATTCCCTCGAGCAACTTTGTTCCAACAACTCTGAAAATGACTTAGGATACTTCTGGATGATTTGTGCTCAGGTAGATTAAGCTCCAACGGTCTAGACAAGATGTTAAAGCACCATTAATGCCCCATTTAAGCCTTCCTCAATCACTATCTTTATTTCCACGAGCTTTTCCCCTCCAACGACCATGATAGTCTTTATTTATCTGCCAAATAACATTGCACAAAGTTAGAATACCATTGGTTCATGAAAAATAAAATTTGGTCCAAACATTAAAGTGTCGGTTACACTTTTAGGTGTAGTTTATGTCCCACGAGCCATTTTTCGAATTAAGCATTATTTATGGGCATATTTATAAAACAAACACTAAAATAAATAAAACTAGGAGTTGGTCAAAAATTGGCCCATACAATTATTACGGAGTTAAAAATGTTCCATGCCAAACATGTTGGCTAGACTTGACTCGGTCAGGCAACACCCAACGCTTGATGCGGGAAGCTAAGCACATGCGCCTCAGTCAGATTTCCTGGCCAGGCCAAATTGGCCCAACACCTGGCTCAACACTTGGCGTGCCAGGATACTCAACTCAGTCAAGCATGCCTTGGTCAGGCTTGGTGCCTAATGCATCTGGCCCTATGCCACGATCAAAATTGCTTCGGTCAGGCTTGGTGCCTAATGCACCTGGCCCCGTGCCAGAGTCAGATTTAGCACCTTGGCCATGCCCTTGGCCTGTCTCATGCACATGTCCTGGTCCATCCTTGGCTCGTCAGAACCATAGACCAAGATGCTATTGAACATCTTTACACTCTCTTGGGCTAACTTTGGCTCACTATCATGGATCAACCCTATGAGTTGTCCAAGGGCATTTTGAGCCCTTTTTTCCTGTGCCCTAATCATAAGACCACTTATATCTTCAAGGCCATCATAATCAAGGTTAGGCCCTTTGAGTATTACATCAGGTATAATGCCATAAATTTTGGCTATAACTTGATTTCCATTGGGTAACTTTACCAATATTGGCTTGATACTGTAATGTGCAGAAAACAAGGACAAAGTGGAGCATATGTGATCGGTTGCTCCATTGTCCAGTATTCAAGAGGCACTTTGATAATTAGTATTAGAAGTACCTGAGTTTTCTTCCTCATAATATATTGAAGCAACATGGAGAATATTGCTTACATTTCCAACCTTGTGACCATCATGATTTGATGTGTTTCCCATAGGATTATTCTGCCGATGTTTATTAAACCATGGTATTGTTGTAGACTAAGTCCACAAATGGTGTTGTCTTGATCAATCTTCTTGTTGTTTGCTTGTTGTTCTTCCTTGTGAATCTCTTCATTTGAAACATTGGTTATGATAGAGTTAACTTATTCTCCCTTTGTAATCTGAAAATTGGCTGGAAAGCCATGAAGTCTGTAACATATTTAAGTTGTGTGCCCAATCTTATTGCAATATGTGCAATGTTTTCCTGCATTAGTCCCCTTAGCCCAAGAACCTCTTCCAAATGAATTTGAGGATTTTATTCCAAGAATAGATCCCTTATTTGATGATCCTCATCTTCTTCAATTCCCTACAACAATCATAGCTTTAACTTCCAAATCTTGTCCATAGAGTTGTGTTTCTTATTGTACGACGATTGAGAAAACCTTAATTATGTTTGGTAAAGGCTCAATGAGCATAATATGAGATTTGACCCCAGAGTACACATCATTCGAACCCTTTAAAATCTGATAACTCTAACCTCATCACTATGGTTCTTTGATCCTATTTTAGTAGTGTAGTTAGATGGACCTGTGCAATTACATATGGGTAATGGTCTTAGATTTTCAAGCTCATCCCATAGAGTCTTGATTTATGTGAAGTAATTGCTGATATTCAATTCTTCTTGCTTGAAACTGGCCAATGATTCTTGGAGCTCAACAATTCGAAAGATGCTCCCTTGTGAACACCTCTCTCTCAGCTCTTCCCAAACTTCATATGCTTTCTTCATTCAAATGATACTGTGAAATTGAAGGTAAAACTGATCTATTAATCTATAATATCACAATGTTATTTGCCCTTTCCTATGTTGGATATGCATGATCTGTTTTGAGAGGCATTCGAATAAATCCATCCATAAAAGGCAATTTTTGTATAGTGTTGAGGCTAACTTCCATGGCTCTTGCCCGTTGATGATAATTTTGTCCATTTAGCATAGGTGAGACCAAAGTCATTGCTGTATTTTCTGATGGATGTACATAGTATGGTGAATTGACATCTTACATATGGGATGCTGTCATGCTTGAGGTGTTATTTGAGGGTATGAGTGATGCCATTGAATGTAGTAGAGCTCTTTTAAGGAAAAGAGTTCTGATACCATATCAAGAAAAAAGGCTTTGATGAAGATGAATGAACAAGAACTTAATCAAGTTCTTGATAGAAATAGAATGAAGAAGATAATGGCAATGAAAAAGAGATAAGAAGAATAACACTGAATATAACTTTTATTGATTGTATATTTCTTAATGTATATAAAAGTTAAGTTACAAAAGGAAATGAGAAAGCTATTTATAGAAACTTAGTTATTAACTAACTTAACTAATTCAACCTTTCTAATTAACCCACATGCTTAATAAACAAAAAGAGGGTGTTAAGTTTTCTTTTTGCATAAGGAACCAACTTCTTATTGTTCTGATATGACCAAGCCTGGATGATTGGCCTTGATGCCCAATAATTTGACAGTGCTAGGCCTGATTGATTGACTCTGGTGCACTACTTGTGCCATGTCTGCCTTAGTGTAAATGTCTTGGTCAGAACCTATGTTGGCAAGATTGTTGAAAGAGTTTTTCTTACTACATTAGGCATGTTTTCGATCAATTTATTTAGTTATAGGTCTATTCTTTGCTCGTCATCTTGACTTTGTTGGAATAAATTCGAACACCGGTATAATGGTTTCAAGAATGTTCCATTTGATCAAGAACTTAGCTTTATTGAATTATTAAAAATTCATACCATCTCGACTTTGTTGGAATTTAGCAAATTAACACAAGTGATAATGAGTGATATTTATTTTCGTTTTCCTTTATTAACCGAACTACTTCCTTATGGAAGGTTGGTAAAGAATAAGTAAATAAAGCAATAAATGGTTAGTTGTAGAATTTAAATGACAGAAAATAAATGTTAGTTGCCGAAAATAAATAACTGAAAAATGAAAGTTAGTAGTTAGCCGTGTATTTTTCTTTTCACAAAGATACAATTTATGAATTAAATTGCACTTTGATTCAAGATTTCTTTCTTTGTTAACAAATAAAATTTAGAAGTTAACACTTTACTATTTTATATTTGCATCTCTTTCAAGATTCAGTTGTAGTATAGTGCAGGGTTTTGTCGAACTACAAGGAATTGCCTAATAGAACATTATTATAAACATGTTATATTACTAATAAAGATTGAATATGATTTTGATTGATTTTGTATTATGTTGTATAAAAAGTAATAAGGAAACATAAACTAATATTCCCAAATTCTTAGGAGAAAATTGGTTTGAAATATGGAATTATTTCTAAACTTAATTGATTTTGAAAACATTACGAGTTATGTGTTATAAATCCTTCATCTAGTGTCCTAGAATGATAAGATGATTTTCAAACCTTATGTAATACACTAAATAATAGTTAAGTGCCACTTGTCGGAGTAGGTTGTCACACCCTACTTCCGGCTCCATTAACTTTATTTAGCTGTGAACATAAGTTGCTTAAAATAAATGTTTGATGTGGAAAGTGAACTAAGGTGTAGGTTATACTTTCTAGTTAACTTGCCAACTCTTTGAGAAGAAGCATTATTGGATCTTTAATCAAGTTTTAGGTGATCAAGCTAAAACCGCGTTAAGAACTTCATAAAGAATCAAAACTTAACCAAAAGTAATAACTTGAATAAATTTAATTCAAAAGATGATACAATTTAAGATAAGAAATAACATTACACCATAATCCAAATCAATATGTAGGAGCATGAGCCATTTATCCAAGGATGAGATACTTTTGGACCCAAGTGAGATTACAAAATTATGTTTTTGTATCACATTTTCCATATCCTTTCTCCTCTTGAACTCCAAGTAAAACTACAAGAAATTACCTACAACAAGCTTAGAACCGCGACTAGAGAAGAAGTGAAGAAGAAGAATGAAGAATGAATGTGAAAAATCAAGTGTTTCCAATGTATCAATGTGTATTGAAGTGTTGAAATGGAGGCCTTATTTATAGGCAACCAGGGCACCGCTTGACCACCTGCTCCACGCCAGGCGCACCAAACCCTCCAGCATGGGTTTGGTCCATGACTAAGCAGCTTAGTCAACTACTTGGTGTTAACTCACCAAGGCTAGTTGTGAGCTACTTGAGCAACCTATTGTGAGCTACTCTGAAAATTGCTCAGGAGTCTTGTTAAGTGAGGTCATGCATGATTTCAAGGTTGCTTGGTGGCTAAGTCAAGTTGACCCATGCCAGATCTAGCTTGCTTGGCTGCTTATGTGGCCACATTGAGCTACCTGCTTGAGAAGCTTGTCCTACTCTGGCAAGGTGTGTGGTTCCAGCTGGGCAGTCCTAAGGTGCACGTTGAGCTACCTGCTTCAGCAGGTTGGCTTGTGTCAAACTTGAGTCTGACCATGTAGAGTTTGTGCCTAACCGAGCCAAGTTAGTGTCAAGTCAGCTGGGCGGTGCAACATGTCCTTGCCAGGCTGCTTAGTGAGCAGCTTCATGTGTGCATCAAAATGGCCTATGTGGACACCTTATTGCTTGACTATTTTTTTTTTAATTATTTTTATTCTTCTTCATTTTCCCTAGAAACTTTACACAAAGATTTGGAAACGAGGTGATTCAAAATATAAGATCAAAATATGACAATTTATCTAAAAAGTTTTGAATTAAGTTGGTTTTGCATAGGATAAGTGCCATGAAAAGTGTATGAAAATTAGGCATTTTGGCACTTATCAAATTCCCCCAACTTAAGACTTTGTTTATCCTCAAACAAATAGTAAAACACATCTGAATTACATTGTCTAATTTTCATGATTATATTGACATGATTTCAATTTTTTTAAGCATGCTCAAAATTTTCAATGAGATTTTTCAGGATTTGTGAAATTCACACATAATACTTCAAACATTAGTTTCATGCTCATGTTCATCAAAAAATGTAACAAAATTAAAGCAAATAATTTTCAATCCAAAAAGTGTTTTGTTGTGCACACAAGTTCAAAGATAGAACTTTTCAAGGGATGTAAGTGTTTCACTCAATATTCAAACATTTGCATGCAGTAATTTGAACTTGGTTTTCATCTTACCTATTCTCTTAATTTGCATATTCAATCAAGGATCACAAGGGACTTATTTTCGGTTGTAATGAGGCTAGGCTTGAAAAAAATCATGGTTTTTCTAGGATAAGCAAGTTTATTTCAAGAGAGCAAAAGTTTTCAAATTTTTTTATGAACCACTTTTACTCATCTTTTTTCCATAATTTCCTTTTCCAATCTCTTAGCTTTTGAACTTTGGCTCTTTTTGGATTTTTTTCATTGTATTTTTCAATCTCTTTTTGTTTTCTATTTTTGACAACTTTTGTAAAGAGAATGATTTTTTTTTTACTTTTTCATTTCAAGAAGCCGAGACTACTAATTTTCCCCCAACTTATTATTTTTAAAACACTTTTAAAAATTTATGCTCTCTTTCTTCATGGGTTTGATTGAATTTTTTTTAACTCACTTTGTTTGGCTCAAAGGGTCTTATCAAAGGATGATCCTTTTTTTGGGACTTTGGGCCATTTTGGTTCAACTAAAGAATAAACATGTCTTGAACATTTCCTATCAATCTTATACAATTAAGAGAACTAAAGACTAAAACAAGTTTAATTAGATAAAACAAATGTTGATTTCACTCTTTTTCACATGTCTTTGGCTCATTCCCTCACTTGGTTTGGGTTTACACTTTTGTTTTCAAATGTTGTTTGCAACAACCATTCTCTAAATTTCAAATTCCATTTGCACGAAAAATTTTTGTTATGACATTTTGTGATTTTTCACAAAAACGTTTTAAGGCTTATATCTCATTTTTCTCAATGAAAGCTTAAAAATATGCCTTAGCAATTTTTCAATCATGAAACCTTTGTCAATTTATTTCATTTAGCCAATTTGATTCGGTTTTGAATTTCTTTTTTGAGTTTTGATGGACAAACAAATTACTTATTAAATAAATGTACATTCTAAGGAAAAAAATAATTTTCACATATTCCTCAACCATGTTCCCCCTCTTTAAATGATGGCTTGTCCTCAAGCCAATGAAAAATTGGTTTTTGGAGAGAAACGTTTGATGAATATGGAAAATTATGAAAAACATAACTAAATTAACAAAGAAAATTGGCAAACAACTTAAATCACCTAACATAATTCAAACTAAAAATTAAAACACAGAAGAATATAACTAACCAACCACTGGGATGCCTCCCAGTAAGCTCTTGTTTAACGTCAATAGCTCGACGCCTATTTCAGTTGTAGAGGTTATTCTGATGCAATTTCGGTGATGGAGCCTGATTCATCACCCAAATAGGGTTTTAACCTTTGTTCATTCACTATCCAAGTCATTTGAGACTTTGGATCTTCCAATTGAACTCCTCCATATTCTTTAACATCTTTTATCACAAATGTCCCTGACCATCTGATCTTCAATTTTCCCGGAAGTAGTTTTAATCTTGAGTTAAACAAAAATACCTTTTGACCTTTATAGAAATATTTTCTTCAAATTTTGGAATCATGGTACTTTTTGGCTTTTTATTTATACAATCTTGAAGATTCATAAGCTTGGAACCTCATTTCCTGTAATTGGTGTAATTGATTATTTCATTTTGTTCCTGCATCATTTAAATCAAAGTTTAAAAACTTAAGTGCCCAATAGGCTTTATGCTCCAATTCAACTGCTAAATGAGAAGCTTTGCCATAAACTAGTTGGTATGGAGTTTGACCTATTGGTGATTTAAATAAAGTTCTATATGCCCATAAAGTATCATCCAACTTTTGTGACCAATCTTTCCTTGAGGAAGACACTGTCTTTTCTAAAATTCTTTTCAATTCTTTGTTGGATACTTCAGCTTGTCCATTGGTTTGTGAGTGTAAGGTGATGCTACCTTATGTTTAACATTATAAAATTCCAAAACCTTGCGTAATTTGGGAATTTAAAAAATGAGATCCTCCATCACTTATGAATACTCCCTGTGTTCCAAAGCGTATAAAAATATTCTTTTTCAAAAAATTTATAATTGTTTTGCCTTCCGCTTTTGGTGTTGCTAATGCTTCTACCCATCTAGGAACATAATCAACAGCCATAATAGAGGGCCGGAAAAAACCAGATTGGAGGACTTTCGCATCAGTTCTTTCTCCATTGTAGTGTCCACCATAAGTAGAATTTTGGAAATGCCATAAAATTTTCTGAGCCCCCTTTGAATCAACAGACCTTCGAATTATGTTGTCAGTTCCTTCTTTGAATAAGTGTGGCTCGTCCCATACATAATGGTTGACTTCTTTGAGAAATTTCCACTTTAGCTGATAGTTGAAATGATCAGGAATAATTCTTGAAGCTTTGTAGTTGGCTATATCAGCAAACCATGGTCATTCTTGAAGGAGAAATATTTTTTCATCCAGAAATGCTTCAGCTATTTGTCTCTCCTTTCGCGACTTCTTCATTGATTAATCGTGACAAATGATCTTCCACGAGATTATCTTTCCCGCTTTTGTCACAAACTTCCAAGTTAAATTCTTGCAAGAGTAGCACCTATCGTATTAACCATGGCTTGGAGTCAGGTTTCTTTAGGAGGTATTTGATTGCAGCATGATTAGTAAAAACAATAATTTTAGCCCCAATCAAATACCTTCTAAATTTTTACAATGCGAATACAATAGCTAGCAATTCTTTTCCCGTTGTGGCATAGTTAACTTGTGTCTCATTTAAAACTTTGCTAGCATAATATATTGCATGGAACACCTTCTCCCCCTCTATCCCAAAACTGCACCAAATGCATAATCACTAGCATCACACATTAGTTCAAAAGGTAGATCTCAGTTTGGTGCAATTATGACTGAGGCGATTACCAAGGAATTTTTCAAAGTTTTGAATGCTTCTAAACATGATTCATCAAAATTAAAAGCAAAATCTTTAAGGGGAAGATTGTAAAGGGGCTTAGCTGTTTTGGAGAAGTCTTTGATAAAGCGGCGGTAGAATTCAACATGTCCTATAAAGCTTCTGATGCCTTTAACATTTGTTGGTGGTGGAAGCTTCTCTATGACTTCTACTTTTGCCTTATCTACTTCTATCACTTATATTAAAATTTTCTGCCCCAAAACAATGCCTTCGGTGACCATGAAATGGCAATTTTCCCAATTTAGTATCAGGTTGGTCTCAAAACATCTTTCTAATACTATCTCCAAGTTCTTCAGGCATAAATCGAAAGAATCTCCAAATACTGAAAAATCATCCATGAAGACCTCAATGCAATTTTCCACCAAGTCGGCGAAAATAGCCAGCATGCATCTTTGAAAGGTAGTTGGGGCATTACAAAATCCAAATTGCATCTTTCTGTATGCATAGACACCAAAAAGGCAAGTGAATGTTGTCTTTTCTTGATCATGTGGATCCACAACAATTTGGTTGTATCCCGAATAACCATATAGGAAACAGTAGAAGGCCCGCCCTGGTAATCTTTCCAACATCTGATCCATGAAGGACTGGGGAAAGTGGTCTTTTCTTGTGACTGCATTGAGTTTGCGGTAATCTATACATACCCTCCAACTAGTAAGAGCATTGGCTGGAATGGGCTTATTGTTGTCATTTTGGATATGGTTATTCCTCCTTTCTTCGACACCACTTGAACAAAACTTACCCATTTTCTGTCTGAAATGGGGTAAATCATTCCAGTTTCTAACATTTTCACCACTTCCTTCCAAACAACTTCTTTCATTGTCGGATTGAGCCTCCTTTGTGGTTGAGCTAATAGTTTGAAATCATCTTCCATCATGATTTTGTGCATGTAGTAAGAAGGACTAATTCCTTTAAAATCTTTCAAAGTCCAACCAATCGCGTGTTGGTGCTTCTCCAAGACTTGTCCCAGTTTCTTTTCTTCCAAGGTGGAAAGCAAGTTGTTGATGATAACTAGTTTGTTAGAGTTACCTTTTAAAAATACATACTTTAAATGTGCAGGTAACTCATTCAATTCTAGTTCTTGTTCTTTTTTATCATTTCCACCTTGGTTCATTTCAGGCTTTATTGGAGAAATTTATTTATCAGAAAAATTTCTGAGCAGTTTTTCTTTTTCTCCATTCTCACGATTGAGTTCTTACATCTCCCAAAAGTCATCAGGTTGAGGCTGTTCTGAGCTGATTTCTTCAAGAATGTCGATTTGAAAACATTGCCTCTTATCTCTTGGGTGATGCATTGCTTTGAAAATGTCAAACTGAATCTCATCATTTTCTAATCGAACTATCAATTTGCCTTTTTCCATGTCTATCCCCATTATTGCTGTTCTCATGAATGGACGTCCCAAAATGAGTGGGATTTCCACATCTTCGGAGATGTTAATGACAGCAAACTCTACAAGAATCAAGAATTTATCCACTCTTACCAACACATCTTCTACAACCCCTTCCGGATATTTGATGGATCTTTCAACATGTTGCAGAGACATTTTGGTTGGTTTTAGATGCAACCCTCCTATTCTCCTCATCATTGAAAGTGGTATCATGCTAACACTTGCTCCAAGAGCAACGAGTGCTTTGTCTCTTGGTGTGAGATCACCATAGAGATTGAAGTTCTTCACCAAGGCAGGGAGGTCTTGATTTGAGGATAAGATTCTTGGCTGGGGCTAGTCCGCGAGAAAGGTTTTCTCAAGAGGCGAAAGGGTAGAGTCAAACCAGGTTTTAAAGATCCTAAATTTCAAGAAGGGAGCGTCTTTTATGCTTGTAATTGAATTAGTATTTGTATCCTTAATTCAATATTGTGAAGAAAGAACTGATCCAGAAGGGAAGGTCTGGATGTAGTTTGTAGTGGACCGCAAACAAACCAGGATAAAAATCCTTTTTGTACTATTCTTTTGTTCTTTCTCTCTTTATCTTTCTTATGTTTCTTGCCATGATAAATTGAATCTATAATTGAAAAGTTGGATATTTGTTTACTGCCATATACTTAATATTTGTGCATAAAAATATCTGAAATATATATGTTCAATTGTGTTTTAATCACTGTGCAATTTGCCTGTTTAGTCATTATGTTCTGTACAATAGTTAATCGATTAAACCTTTTTGTTAATCGATTAACTGGACTGTTTTTCCAGCAGTTGGACTTTTGATCAAGAAACGGTAATTGTTAACCGCTACACCTCTTCAACCCCCCCTTCTAGGTGTTCCTAGACCACTGATACCTAACAAGTGGTATCAGAGCTAGTATGACGTGCTAGCTCAACCGCATCCGCGTGGTCCGAAGGGAATTAAAATGGGTTCCACCAACTCCTTTGGCGGTGATGGTGCATCCATTAACCGCCCTCCCGTATTCAGTGGTGAGGGTTACGCCTACTGGAAAGTCCGAATGAAAATATTCATTGAGGCTATTGATTCAGATATTTGGGAATCCGTAATCAATGGCCCCTTCTCCCCACTTCACTTAATGGATGGCGAACCGAAAGAAAAGCCAAAAATTCTATGGACCGATGAAGAGCGCAAGAAGGTCTAGTTCAACCTTCTCGCCAAGAACATCATTACATCGACCCTATCCTACAATGAATTCTTTCGGGTGTCCCAATGTCAAGGTGCCAAGGAAATGTGGGACACTTTACAAGTGACTCACGAAGGTACTAGCGAAGTCAAGCGCGCTCGGTTAAATGCGCTAACTCACGAATATAAATTATTTCGTATGCTTCCGAGTGAATCAATCAGCGATAGGCAAAAACGATTCACTCACATCATCAACCATCTTATCACTTTGGATAAGGTGTTCACTAAAGGAGAGCTCACTAATAAAGTCTTACGTTGTCTTAACAGGAGATGGCAACCTAAAGTAACAGAAATCATGGAGTCCAAGGATCTAGACTCCATGCCTTTGGCAACACTCTTTGGAAAGCTTCAGGAGCATGAGATGGAGCTTGGACGTCTGACACTGCATGAGGAGTCCGATCGCAAAAAGAAGGGAATCTCTATCAAAGCTTCAACATCACAACCCATTGAAGAGATAGATAATGAAGACTCCGATTCAGACATTGACGAGGAAACGCTAAACCTGCTAGTACGAAAATTTGGAAATTTCTTAAAGAATAAAGGACGACTTAGACGATTCCAAAAGAAAGAATCGCAAGAATCAACAAAGAAAGGCAAGACAAAAGAGCACTTCATTTGCCATGAATATGGTAAGCCAAGACACATGAAGTATCAGTGCCCTACTTATGTGAAAATAGTTGATTCAGAGAAGAGCAATCCCCGGGACTTCAAATCAAAGAAAGCTTACATCGTCTGGGATGTACCCGAGGAAGAAACAACATCAAGCACCTCAGATGAAGAGGAGACCACAAAGCTATGCCTAATGACCATTACAGATGAGGCTTGCGGATTAGGCAACAAAGATACTTCAGATGAGGTATACTTTGACACATCCACCTCTTCTTATGACTCTCCCTCATATGAAATATTATATAGTGCTTATGTTCAGATGCATGAAGAACTTAAAAAAATTAGCAAAGATAATTAACGAAAGAAAAAGAATAATTTTGCTAAATCAACACAAAATAAGTCAAATACAGAAAGAATTAGATGAATTAAAACTAGAAAGAGAAACATTAGATCTAATTTTTTCTTGCGCTTCATGTGATTGCTCAAATAATAACTAATGTCAAAATACTACTTGTGAGTCTTGCGAGGACTTGAAAAACGAAAATTTTAAATTGAATGAAAAACTCGCAAGACTGACAAATAGTAAAAACCAAATAAACACCTTGCTCATTAAAACAAGAAATGTAGGTGACCATACAGGATTAGGATATGTCCACCCATCCCGTAAGAATAGACCATATAGGAGACCTCTAATACGTCAATATAGAAATTCAAATAAACCAAACAGAGTCCTTACATGCCATTACTATGGAACTTATGGTCATACTATTCACTCCTGTTATATCAGGAAATATGGGATACCCAGTGGTGTTTACGCTTGGGTAAGAAAGGGAGATAACTCCCTTGTCACTAACAAAAAAGGACCCAATATAATTTGGGTACCTAAGTCTAGCAGGTGATCTATATTGCAAGTATGTCTTCGAACACACGGACAAAATTGTATATTGATAGCGGCTATTCGAGACATATGACTGGGGACAAGTCAAAATTCCTAGACTTGTCAATGAAAGAAAAGGGATTCGTCAGTTATGGAGACAACAACAAAGGAAAAATCTTGGGCACTGGGAAGATTGGCAACTCAACACACACAATGATCGAGAACGTTCTCTATGTTGAAGGTTTGGAACACAACTTATTGAGTATAAGCCAATTATGTGACAAAGGTAACACTGTGTCTTTTGATTCTAACTGTTGTATCATTCGTGATGAACTATCTAATAACGTTAAATTTTTCGGGCATCGAGTAAATAATATTTATATGGTTAATCTGGAGGATGTCACTTCCCTTTTCACAAAATGTCTTATTTCAAAAGAAGATGACATCTGGCTTTGGCATAGACGCGTCGCTCACATACATGTGAAGCATTTAGAAAAATTATCGAAAATAACTTAGTAATCGGTCTTCCAAAACTCGATTTTAAAACTCAAGATTCCTATGACATGTGTCAG
>NC_032015.1:13976792-13977701 GCF_001865875.1 Lupinus angustifolius | reverse complement strand
TGATAAACATGGTATTATGCATCAGTTCTCAGCACCTCGTACCCCTCAAAAAAATGGAGTTGTTGAGAGGAAAAATAGAGTTATAGAAGAACTCACAAGGACCATGCTAAATGAAAGCAAGGTCCCAAAGTATTTTTGGGTTGATGCAGTTCACACAACATGCTATATAATTAATAGAATATTACTTATACCTACTTCTTCAAAAACTCCTTATGAAATTTTTAAAGGTCAAAAACCAAATATTGCTAATCTTCATGCTTTTGGTTGCAAATGTTTTATTTTGAATAATGGAAAAAGAAATTTAGGAAAATTTGACTCAAAAGCTTATGAAGGCATATTTTTAGGATATTCACTTCATAGCAAAGAATACCGTGTGTTTAATAAATGTATCATGCAAGTAGAAGAGTCTATTCATGTCCATTTTGACGAATCTTCTCCTAAAGAGAAGAGAAATGTCATTTTTGATGATATTTCAGGTACACTTGAAGAGGTACCATACCAGGACATAGAAGAAATCCAACAAGAAGTAGAGCAAACAGAAATAGAGCAACATCAGGAAATGCCTATCGCATGGAAAAGTAAAAAGGATCATCCACTCGATAAGGGGCTAGGTGATATAACTATGGGAGTGGTAACCCGTAGCTCCTTACAAAACTTTTGTAATTTTGTTGCATTCGTATCTCAAATAGAGCCTAAGACCGTCGATGAAGCCATCGAGGATGTACTCTGGGGTATAGCTATGCAAGAAGAGCTAAACCAATTTGAGAGAAATAATGTGGGACGTGGTCCCCAAACCAAAAGATCATCCCGTTATTGGCACCAGATGGGTCTTCCGTAATAAGCTAGATGAGTCTGGCTTAATAATTAGAAATAAGGCTCGCCTAGTGGCTAAAGGCTACAACCAAGAGG
>NC_032015.1:13973937-13976692 GCF_001865875.1 Lupinus angustifolius | reverse complement strand
CCTACACTCTTGTAGCCAGACTTGAGGCCATTAGGATACTCCTGTCATTTGCATCAATCATGAACTTTAAACTTTTTCAAATGGATGTTAAAATTGCCTTTTTAAATGGATATATTGAAGAGGAAGTGTATGTAGACCAACCACCTGGGTTTGAAAACTTCAAATACCCGAACCATGTATATAAACTCAAGAAGGCCCTTTATGGCCTAAAACAGGCTCCTAGAGCCTGGTACGATATTTTGAGTTTGTTCCTTCTAGAAAAAGGGTTCAAAAGAGGTTTGGTCGACAATATTCTATTCATCCATAGATCTGATAATCATGTTTTACTCGTACAAATATATGTTGATGATATTATCTTTGATCTACTAATGACATCCTTTGTAAGGAGTTTTCTGAGTTGATGCAGGGGGAGTTTGAGATGTCGATGATGGGTGAGCTGACCTTCTTTCTTGGACTTCAAATCAAACAAATGGAAAGTGGCATCTTCATCCATCAGTCAAAGTATTGCAAGGAACTATTGAAGAAGTTCGACATGGAGAAATGTAAGGACACATCTACACCTATGGCATCTGCATGTTATGTGGACATGAGGAAAAAGCGATTGAGGTAACCAAATATCGTGGGATAATCGGCTCATTATTATATTTAACTACTAGGTGTCCCGATATTATGTTTAGTATTTGCATGTGTGCTAGATTTCCAGATTTACCTAAAAAATCACATTATATTGTTGTGAAACACATCATGAGACATCTAAAAGGATCTATTCATATGGGACTATGGTATCCTAGGGATGCCTCACTATCCTTGGTAGGTAAATCCAACTCCGACTTCGCTGGGTGTAAGTTGGATCGCAAAAGCACTAGTGGGACTTGTCACCTATTAGAAAGCTCCCTAGTTGCATGGCACATCAAAAAGCAAGCGTGCGTTGCTTTGTCCACCGCTGAAGCGAAATACATTGTCGCTGGCATGTGTTGCGCTCAAATCCTTTGGATGAAGTAACAACTTAAGGACTTTGGGCTTATCTTAGAAAAGATCCCTAATAAATGTGATAAGACAAGTGTCATCAACCTCTCCAAGAATCCCGTTTTGCATTCTAGAACTAAGCATATTGAAATAAGGCATCATTTCTTGCGCTATCATGTCCAAAAAGGTGTCTGTGTTTTAGAATTTGTTGAAACAACTAAACAACTAGCAGATATTTTCACCAAGCCCCTCTCACGATATATGTTCTATGTTCTTCGAAGAGAACTAGGAATTCTTGGTGAAAAATATCTCGATCATTTTTTTTGCCTTGCATGATCTCCTCTTTTAATGCTTTGTAAATGATGATTGAATGCTCATGATCCCATCTTATAAATCCATGATTTTGTGCTTAAATGCTCTAAATATGTGTGATATCTTATACATCAAATCATACAATTAAGTTTGAAATCCTTGCATGCCTTTAAAAACATCCAAAACGCTGAAACTAATGCATTTAATCGATTAAGTAACTTATTTAATCGATTACCTGGGGAAATTTTCAAAACTATCACTTTCAGCTCAGGTTTAATCGATTAAAAGATGTTGTGAATCGATTAACGACATTAGTATAACTGGAACAGAAGTGTTTATGGAATTATTTCAAAACACCATTCATCCCCTTTTCTCTCAAATCTCAGAGGACCAAGTTCAACATCATCCTAAGCTCAATCCTAGCCCTAAACCGAATCCCCCACTGCCTTTTCCCTCCATAAACCTTTTCCCTCATCTCCAAATTCCAAGCAATCGTTTTTCCCTAAATCCAGAACCTAACCCTAGGTTTATCCCTAAACCCTCCTTTAAGCCTCCATCATGATTAAGTGTTCATTGACTATGGATAAAGGACGTGGAAAGAGAATCAAGACAACCACACAACGTCCTTCGCGTGATCCAAAAGCAATGCCTCCTCCACAACCAAGGTAGAACCGCGGGGACCCATATTATTCTCTAATTCTACAAGAAACCCGGTTGCAAAAATTTCAGGGAAGAAAACCCACCTATATCCGGTTTGCGAATGTAACGTGGCTTGCTGAACAGATTTTTGAATTTCCTCATGGTTTACAAGCTCAAGGGGCTATCCCCTTCTTGGAATTGAAAGGTAATATTTACCCTACTCTAGTTAGGGAGTATTACGCAAATTTTAGATACAAATATGGGAAATATTGGTCTATGATAGCTGGAAAACTATTTGAGATTAACGAAGAAATTTTTATGAATGTGGGTGGTTTAGCTTTTTCTGGTGCTAGTCTAAGTGATTGTGGTTGGGCAAACAACAAATCATTCGATGTTGTTGAAATGTATAAGTCATGTTTGCGTAGAACTCAACTTTATGTCCAAGGCGAATTGACCAAAGTTGGGTCATTGTCCGTTGAAAATCGACTCCTACACTACTTGATTGCCTACATACTGATTCAGAGAAACACAAATCATGCACAACCTACCGTGAATGATTTGAGGTTTATGTTTGTTGTGAAGGAGAACATCATGATAAACTGGCCTGATGAAATTTTAAAGGTTATGTATAGCGTCTCAGTCTCTCAATCAAGGCTACTTCCATACAGTATCTTCATATCCCGAATAGTTGATTATCTTCACATTGATATTGAGGATACCATGGTAATGGAATGCTCAGAAAAGGATCACTTGATTGGTGAGAGTTTAATTCACAAGATGGGCATCTACAAGTATGGCAACACTTGGCAATATCAAGAGGACTTCAACAATGCCAACC
>NC_032015.1:13971632-13973837 GCF_001865875.1 Lupinus angustifolius | reverse complement strand
ACTCCTACACTACTTGATTGCCTACATACTGATTCAGAGAAACACAAATCATGCACAACCTACCGTGAATGATTTGAGGTTTATGTTTGTTGTGAAGGAGAACATCATGATAAACTGGCCTGATGAAATTTTAAAGGTTATGTATAGCGTCTCAGTCTCTCAATCAAGGCTACTTCCATACAGTATCTTCATATCCCGAATAGTTGATTATCTTCACATTGATATTGAGGATACCATGGTAATGGAATGCTCAGAAAAGGATCACTTGATTGGTGAGAGTTTAATTCACAAGATGGGCATCTACAAGTATGGTAACACTTGGCAATTTCAAGAGGACTTCAACAATGCCAACCTTGATCCTTCCGGTGAAGATAATCAAGACATGAATCAAGAGCCATTTGCTGCAACTCAGGGGGAGTATTCAGGACATGCATCACAAGAACCCGCATTTGGATAAGCTTATATTGATGCTATAGAACAACGTCTCAATAATAGGATGGACCTTCATTTTCAATCTGTCAAGGATTCATATCATATGGATTTGGAACATTTTGAGGAACGTCATAATGCATACATTGACAACCATTACCAATCCTTGTAGAACCATATTCAGTCTGCTAATGAGTCTCAAAATAGAAGAATGATTACTGAGTTCAACAAGCTGAGTGTCCTCATCAAGGGTGGTTGTAGCTCATCAACTCCTGACAACCAAAATCCTCCATCTCATCCTTAGATAGGAACCCTTAGAGCCTTAGTTTAGTCCTCATAGCTAATGGACTTTGTTGATCCTGTTTCCTCTTGAGATCATGTGTTTTGTGGTGCTTTACTATTTTATTTGGATTGTAATAACTCATAGCTACTGCTGATCTACTATTTTTTTTTTGAAGAATATGATTTTGAATTATCACGTTTTATACTTACTTGATTAATTATGTCGCATATAGCTCTTCACTTTGTTTGCAATGAATCTTGATCATGAGTGGTGTATGTAATTGGGTTGACTGATTAGGCATATTATAAACTAAGCCGCTCAGCGCTCCCGGGGACGTAGACACAATTGGCTGAACCCCGTTAACAAATTCCCTTGTTTCATCTCTTCTATTTATTTTATGCACATTATTTGATTGCTTGTGGCCAATGCTGCACAACGATCGCTTCTGCTGCACCAACATCAAGCTTCTTAACAGCTGATTAATTGGTTTCATACCCAAGGTTAATTGATTAATTTTAGTCTGTCTTAACCATAATAACTCTCCTAACTTTTGACTAGAATTGAATACATTTATCTTTTTGATAATGTCAAAAGGAGGAGAAACATTGCTTGTTGTGTTATATATTTTGCAGATTTTGTATAGTAGTTTTGCAGGTTGTTATATCAAGCTTCCGACAATACATTTCAAATGCGCTTTAACTGCTTTAACTCTGAAAGTCAATCTCATTGCAAAATCATCATAGCAAAATTATCATCAAGCTTATCCATCAACAATTGAAGAATTTTGATGAAGTGTTTGTCATCGTAAAAATGGGGGAGATTGAAAGTGCAAAGTGTCAAGGATAGAAGTAGCATGTCTTTGCCTATGTTTTGATGAAGACAAGGGTTTAACAAAGCTTGAAGATGGCTCAACAATCAATAGGCCTTATGCTCATTTGGTCATGTCTAGACTAGGATATAAATTGAGTCTATAATCTAAGTAGTCTGGGATGTGTGTCATAGTAAGTGAGTATAGGTTAGGTGAACCTAGATGCTAGTCTCTTAAGCCATCTTAATTGAACTATCATATTCATGAGATACATCATCTAGTTAATTGTATGTTCATGCATCTATCATACATGTTATATGTGCATATTAGGCATAATATAATTGGTAAAGCATGTATGTTTATTGTCCATAACATATGAGAAGTTTGCCATTTGAAACATATGCAAAAATGTTCTAGTTAAGCAATTAACGTGGTAACTTAATCGATTAACTTAACTGATTTTCTGTTGAATATGTGTTTTCTGTTTTAACTGATTTCTGTGTCATTTTATTGACCCGTTAATCGATTAACTAGTCTGTTATGTGTTGTAACTGAAATCTGTTTTTTGCTGTTGTAAATGCTTAACTGTTTAACTGTGTTTGCAACGGATGAAACCACTTATTCTCCATGCTATAAATATGAGGCTTCACTCAGAAACCCATAGCATTGCATTCTATTGTCTAGG
>NC_032015.1:13849019-13971532 GCF_001865875.1 Lupinus angustifolius | reverse complement strand
TGGCTTAAGTGATTAGAATAAGGGTTAATCTTTGAGTCTTTATCTTGTAATATTTCAAGCATTTCTTTGCTTAGTATACCTTGCTGTTTAATGTGTTTTTGTGTAGCCTGGATTTGTCTCTTGGTGTGAGATCACCATAGAGATTGAAGTTTTTCACCAAGGCAGGGAAGTATTGATTTGAGGATAATATTCTTGGTGGGGGCTAGTTCGCGAGAAAGGTTTTCTCAAGAGGCGAAATGGTAGAGTCAAACCAGATTTTAGAGATCCTAGATTTCAAGAAGGGAGCATCGGTCCTGTGTGCTTGTAATTGAATTGGTATTTGTATCCTTAATTCAATATTGTGAAGAAAGAAAATCTCCCTGATCCAGAAGGGGAGGACTGGATGTAGTTTACAATGGACCACAAACGAACCAGGATAAAAATCCTTTGTGCACTGTTCTTTCTCTCTTTATCTTTCTTATGTTTCTTGCCATGATAAATTGAAAATTTTGATATTTGTTTACTACCATATACTTAATATTTGAGCATAAAAATATCTGAAATATATTTGTTCAATTGTGTTTTAATCACTGTGCAATTTGCCTGTTTAGTCATTCTGTTATGTACAATAGTTAATCGATTAAACCCTACTGTTAATCGATTAACTGGATTGTTTTTCCAGCAGTTGGGCTTTTGATCAAGAAGCGGTAATTGTTAACCGCTACACCTATTCAACCCCCCCCCCTTCTAGGTGTTCCTAGACCACTGATACCTAACATTTTCCTGAAATAAAACAACAAATAGGAATATGTCTATTTCCAAAGAACGATTAGTAAGAAAAAGACATGCATTTACAAAGTTTGTAATTTACATTTTTATACAAAATAAAAAGTCAATTTGTACAAAAATAAAAAGAAATTTTATGCACAATTATTAATGATATAATATTCTATATAAAAAATTTCTATTAAAAGCAATTCCTCGGCAACGATACTAATTTGTTGAAAGAGTTTTTCTTGCTGCATTAGGCATACTTTCGATCAATTTATTTAGTGACGGGTCTATTTTTTGCTCGCCATTGATATATATCAGTAGACAAAACACACCTAGAAAGGGGGGGTTGAATAGGTGTAGCGGTTATCTATTACCGCTTTTCACACTAAAGCCCTATTTTGGAAAAAGCCCTAGTTAATCTACTAACTGCAAGCCTTAATCGATTAACACATACAAAAAAGCAAGATGCAGATAGGCTTCTTGCACAACAAGTCACCGATATTCAAGAACAGATAAAGCATATATTTTTATACAAAATTAAACTAGATACAACAACTTAAAAACATCCAAAATATTAGCCAATGTCATGCAATAATAAGACTTCAAATGTAAAGATATTAAGGATAGAAAAAGCTTGCAACAAGGAATTTCACCCTGGTTCATTTGCGGGTCCACTTGCAAACTACATCCAGGCCTCCCGTTCTGATCTCGGGAGATTTTTCTTCACTAATATTGAACAGAATGTATATAGTGACATGCAAACTTCTAATACAACACTTAGACGCTCCCTTCTTGAATCTAAGAACCCACTTTCTTGGTTTGACTCCCTCAATCTGCTAAGAAAACCTTTCTTGCGATCTAGCCCCAGCCCAAAACTCGTTCTAAACTCAAGACCTCTAGGTCTTGGTGAAGACACACCAAATCTCTTAGGTGTTAAGACACCAAGAGACAAATTCCCTTAATACAAAACAATACACAAAACTGAGTTTTATAAAGCACACTTTTGCTCAAAATATTACAATGAAAAACTCAACTAAAACCGATATACAAAACTCACAAGATAATATGAATATGTATGAGTTTATGAAAATGCATAAACACATAATTTCTACCCTAAAATTCTCTTTAAGAAATACAAGAAAAATGCAAGAAAAGATAGGAATATTTAATATATAAACCACATGCAATATGATGATAATCAAAGCCTAAGCATGTTACTATCTCTCTCTATCTCACAATGCAAATCACTCTGCCTATGTGACACAATTAAGCACGAAAATATGCACCTAACAATTTCAAAAAATGAATGATATGATATAGTACATGTTCTGAATTCACAATCTTTATAGAAAACCATTATGAGTCCTAGTTAATCGATTAAGTACCCATTTAATCGATTAACGGGTTGTTGAAAATCATTGTTTTCTGGTTTTTAGTTTTATGTTAGAATTGTAATCTCGTTAATCGATTAACATATCTCTTAATCGATTAACTGGCACATTTTCAGCTTATTGATTAAATGGTAAATAACTTATATTTTATGCTTAACAACTATAAATGTTTTACCAATATATTATGCCTAAGATGCACGAGTAACATGTATGTTTGATGCATGAACACATAATGATATAGATGGAATGCCTTATGTAAATGAAATGATTACTTTTAAGACTTGTGAATTGCATCTAGGTTTACCTAACCTAGACTCAATATCTAAGGCACACATTTTAGATTTCTAAAAAGAACTCTATTAAAGCACCTAGTCTAGATATGAAACCCTCGAGTCCACGACATGTTGATTGTTGAATAATATTCCAGGTTTCACTAAGTCCTTGTCTTAATAAAAACATAGGCAAACTCCAATAGTGCTTTACTTAATAATTTGCACTTTCAATCTCCCCCTTTTTGAAGATGACAAACTCCACACCAGTTCTTATTTAATGAATAGCTTGATGATGATTATAGAATGCAATTGTTTTTAAATCCAAAGTTAAAGCGCATTGCTCCCCCTTAATGTAAGTAGGTAGCGAAAACAAACGGAAACTAAATTTTACTATTTACAACCTGCAAACACATCAAACAATAAAGCAACCTTTCTCCCCCTTTTGACATTATGAAAAAGATAAACTAATCAATCTAGTCAAAAGTAAAAAGAATTATGTAATGATAACAAAACTGTAATCAATTAATTAATTTTGGGAATTTAACTAATTAACTAGTTGTAAGAAGCTTGAACAAATGCTATTGTTAATATCATTTAATCGATTAAATACCTGGTGTTAATCGATTAAATGGACAAAAAATAGTGAATGAACAGTTTAATGGCATAGATGGTTATAGGATAACTAGTTAAGCATAGAATAATTAAGCATTGATATAATAGTATGTAAACAACAGGCTTAAACACACAAGATAGATGCATATAACAAACATGGTCAGGAACCATTAAACACAATTCATACTATTTGTGACATAAGTAAACATTTGATGTAAGCAATTGAAAAACCAGTAACGTACAAAGTTCAACATCATGCATATCAAGTTATAAAAGTCCAGCACAAGTAGATAGTAGCTTTTACAAACCAATAGAGCAAAGAGGAAATAGGTCTCATAGAGAACAAAGCAACACAATCCTAAATTTAGGCATTAGAAGAAATAAACCTAAGGTATCCTAAGGTCTAAAGTCTTCTAACTAAGGATGAGGTGGGAGGTTTCTGTCATCAGATATTATCAGACTATCATCTCCCTTGATGAGAATTCTCAGCTTGTCAAATTCTGCACAAAACCTGTTATTCTGTGCCTCAACAATAGTTTGAACAAAGTTCCTCAAGGACTGATAATTATTATCAATATAAGCAACATGACGCTCCTCAAACTGCTCCAAGTCAGTATGATAAGAATCCTTCAATGACTGAAAGTGTAGATCCATTATGTTGTTCAGCCTATGCTCCATAGCATCAAAATGAGCTAATCCAAAGGAAGGTTCATGCAGTCCATTCTCAGCTGTCTCCCCTGAGTTCCTGCAGTTTGCTCATTTGTCCCAACTTGATCATCATCTCCAGATAAATCTAGATCCATTGTGGTGTAGTCCTCTTGATATTGTCAAGTATTTTCATACTTTTAAATACTCATCTTGTGAATCAAGCTCTCACCATCAAGGTGATCTATATCAGTAGATTCCATTACAATAGTGTCAGTCACATCGATATATAGATAATCAATAACTCTTGAAATGAAGATACTATAGGATAGCATCTTGGATTGTGAAGTAGACACACTGTACATGACCTTAAGGATCTCTTCAGGCTAATTTATCATGACGTTCTCCTTGACATCATACATGAACCTCAAATCATTCATGGTGGGTTGTGCATGATTTGTGTTCCTTTAAACCAGAATATATGCTATCAGATAGTGCAAAAGTCTATTCTCCACAGACAAAGATCCAACTTTATTTAACTCACCTTGGACATACAAATTCTTAGCCCAATCACACTCCCCAATATTAGCACCATTAGTAGACAATCCACCCACATTCATAAAAAATTCCTCACTTAACCCAAATAATTTTCCAAAAATCATGGACCAATATTTTCCATCTTTATACCTAAAGTTTGCATAGAATTCCCTATTTAGAGCAGGGTATATGTTTCCTTTTATTTTCATAAATGTAACAGCTCCTTGAGCTTGCATGTCATGCGGAAAATCAAAGTTTTGATATGCCATCCAAGTTAAGTCGACATATCTGAGTAGGGAGTAGTAGGGGTCTCCTGCATAATTAGGGAGTAGTAGGGGTCTCCATGATCCTGCCTCTGATAAGTGCCAAACATACCTAAATTTCATACACTTTTATGGCACTTATCTTAAGCATAATTGAGAAAAACCAACTTAAAACAATACTTTTTGTATAAAATATCACAATCTTGTATATTTGTGTGTAAATTGTAAAATAGTAAAGTGTTATCAATAAATTTATTTGTTGAAAACACCTTTTAATATACGAAATGATGAAACTAACTTACTAATTTTTATTTATTGTTATTTACTTTCGTTGTTATTTACATTCCCCAATTTATTTATTCTTTAATACCAACCTTCCTTAAGGAAGAAGTTTGGTTTGTTAATAAAATGAACCCGAAAGGGAGTAAATAAATAAAGGTTACTCAAATTTATTATTCTTTTGTTCTTTATTTATTTATTTGTTTCTAACAACTAACTATTCATCACTTTTGTACATTAGAATACCATTAAATTGGTGTTTGAATTTATTCCACAAAACCGAGATGGTATTCAAAGGTACTTAATAATTATGTAATAATGGATTGCTTCGATACCATTGTACCAACGTTAGAATTTATTCTAACAAACCCGAGATGAGACAAAGAAGGAATAACTCATTCACATGATTATTAAGAAGTAAGTTGTAACTAGAATATTCTTGAAACCATGATATCGGTGTTGAAATTTATTTCAACAATGCCGAGATGGCGAACAAAGAATAAAACCGAGTTCACTTACTTAATCAAATAAAAAGAACACCCCCAAAATGAGAGTAATAACCTTTCAACAAATTGGCACCTTGCGAGGGACAATTTGTTGAGAGAGAAAAAAACCTCTCGACAAAAATTCTTTCAATAGCCTCATACTTGGATTTGAAAATGAAGCAATCGGAGTCCTTCGTGCGCATTGTGTTGTTGTCTTAATTATTTTTGAGCGACCTTTTTCCATTATAGATGGTAAAACTGAGAGGATTGAGAGGTTTAAGAGGATTTTGGAAGAAACTTAAACTTTGGATTTGGAATGGGGGAAAATGAGTTTCTTGGAAATTTGAGAGGGATAGGAGTTTAATGAAGTGCAATATGGGTAGAGGGTGAGGTTTATTCTTCGTTTAAGCTAAGGATTAAAATTGTATTGTTGCCTCTGAGATTTAGAGAGAAAATGGGATAGAGAGGTTTTAGAAAAGTGTCAAAAACGTTGTTGTTTTTACTTTATATGTTGTTGTTAATCGATTAAGAGTTGCACTTAATCGATTAATCATAGTTAAAATTCCATATTTTTAGAAAAAAAAAGCCTAGGTAATCGATTAAGATGAAACGTTAATCGATTAAATTTCATAGAAAATAAAGTTTTAGCTATTGGAACTTATTTTAATCGATTAAGACTTTTGGTTAATCGATTAACTGACATCAGATTTGTAGGCAAACACACCTACATATAAACCTTATTATACTATATCATGAATCATATTAGGAATATAATGCATTCAACAAGTATTCATTTTGAAGCATACAAGGCATTCAACATGCGAGGCAAATAATAAACTGCTAGCCAATTTAATGAAGATATTTTTCATCAAGGATTCCAAGTTCTCTTAGAAGAACATAGAAGGTATCTCGTGAAAGGGGCTTGGTGAAAATACCTGCTAATTATTTAGTAGTTTCAACAAATTCAAGCACACAATCACCTTTTTGAACATGGTCAAGTAAGAAGTGATGCCTAATTTCTATATGCTTGGTTCTCGAATGCAAGACGAGATTCTTGGATAGGTTTATGGAACTTGTATTATCACATTTAATAGGAATATTTTCTAGATTAAGACCAAAGTCCTTAAGTTGTTGCTTCATCTAGAGGATTTTAGCGCAACACACACTGATGACAATGTATTCCGCTTTGGCGGTGGACAAAGCAACACAAGCTTGCTTTTTACTGTGTCATGCCACTAAAGAACTGCCTAGTAAGTGACAAGTCCTACTACTGCTCTTTCGATCCAACTTACATCCGGAAAAATCGGAATCGGAATATCCTACCAAGGATACTGAGGCATCCCTAGGATACCATAATCCCATATTTATAGTTCCTTTTAAATATCTCATGATATGTTTAACAACACTGTAATGTGAATCTTTAGGTAATGTTTGACATCTTGCACACATGCAAACACTAAACATAATATTAGAGCAACTCGCAGTCAAATACATTAAAGAGCCGATGATCCCTCGATACTTGGTTACCTCAATAGCTTTTCCCTTTTCGTCTTTGTCTAGAGAGCAAGTGGACACCATAGGTGTAGAAGTTTCTTTACATTTTTCCATTCGAACTTCTAGAGTAGCTCCTTGTAGTACTTCAATTGATGAATGAAAATGCCACTTTCCATTCGTTTAATTTGTAGCCCGAGATCCTTTCATCATCTCATAAAATTCTTTACAAAGAATGTCGTTAGTAGATCCAAAAATTATATCATCAACGTATATTTGAACTAACAATACATGATCATCTAACCTATGGATAAAGAGAGTAGTGTCAACCATACCCCTCACAGACCCTTTTCCTAAAAGAAAAGAACTCAATTTGTCATACCAAGCTCTAGGAGCCTGTTTCAGACCATAGAGAGCCTTCTTGAGTTTATAAACATGGTTTGGAAATTTAAAATTTTCAAAACCGGGTGGTTGATCTACATACACCTCCTCTTGAATGTAATCATTCAGAAAGGCGCTCTTAACATCCATTTGAAAGTGCTTAAAGTTCATAATCGATACGAAGGATAAGAGCATCCTAATGGCCTCTATTATGGCTACAGGAGCATAGGTCTCATCATAATTGATGCCTTCCTCCTGGTTTTAGCCTTTGGCCACTAAGTGTGCCTTATTTCTTATTATCAAGCTAGATTCATCTAGTTTATTACGGAAGACCCATCTCGTACCAATCACTGGATGTTCTTTTGGTTTAGGGACCAAGTCCCAAACATTATTGGGCTCGAACTAGTTTAGCTCTTCTTACATAGCTATACCCCAATGCACATCCTCAATGGCCTCATCGATGGTCTTCGCTCGATCTGAGATACGAAGGCAACAAAGTGACAAAATTTGCGTAAAGAACTACGGGTTACGAATCCCATAGAGATATCACCTATAATTTTGTCAAGTGGATGATCTTTCTTGGTCGTCCACGCGATCGACAAGTCTTGATGCTCGTCCTATACAATTTTCTTTGCTTCTTCTTCTTTGTCTTGGTCCATGTCCTTAGAGTATGCTTCTTCTAAATCACCTGCAACATCATCAGAAAAGAACTTTCTTTTCTCTTTTGGAGAAGATTCGTCAAAATGAACATATACAAACTCTTCTACTTGCATTGAATATTTATTAAACACTCAATAAGTTTTACTATGTAATGAATACCCCAAAAAACTTTCTTCATATGCTTTCGAGTTAAACTTTCCTAGTGCTCTTTTTCAATTATATAAAATAAATCATTTGCACCCGAAAGCATGAAGATGAGCAATTTTCGGTTTTCGGCCTTTTAAAGTTCATACTGAGTTTTCAAAAAAGTAGGCCTTAGGAGTATACGATTTATTACATAGAAAGCAGTATGCACTACATCAGCCCAGAAGTACTTGGGAACCTTGCTTTCGTTCAGCATGGTTCTAGCAAGCTCCTCTAGAACTCGACTTTTCCTCTCAACAACTCCATTTTGTTGAGGAGTACGAGGAGCCGAGAACTGATGCATGATATCATGCTTATTACAAAATTTATCAAACTGGTAGTTTTCAAACTCGCCACCATGATTGGATCGAATATATAATATTGGATTAGTTTGGCCAGGTTTTTGAAAGATTTGAATGCATCGCTCTTAGAAGATAAAAATAGTGTCCATGTGAATCTAGAGAAATCATCAACAATTACTAACGCATAGAAGTTACCACTGAAACTCATAATCTGTGATGGTCCAAACAAGTTCATGTGGAGAAGCTCTAGAGGTCTTGTTGTGGATATCACATTCTTTTTACCAAAAGAGTTATTGACTTGTTTACACTTTTGACAAGTGCCATAAGTTTCTTGAGTTTTAAAATCTAATTTTGGTAGTCCTTCAACCAAATCATTTTTACATAATTTGTCTAGATGCTTTACATGAATATGAGTGATGCGCCTATGCCAAAGCCATATGTCATCTTCTTTAGATTAAAACATTTTGAAAATAGTGTCGTGACATCCTCCAGGTTAACCATATACATGGTATTAATACAATATTCGACAAACTTAACCTTATTAGATAAAGAATGATACATGATTAGCTTTGTCACAAATTTGGCTGATACTCAATAGATTGTGCTCCAGGCCTTCAATGTATAGTACATTTTCGATCACTGTCTGAGTTGAGTTGTCAGTTGTCTCGGTGCCAAGTATCTTCCTTTTGTTGTTATCTCCATACGTGACAAAACCTTTTTCCTTCAATGATAGATCTAGGAATTTTTATCTATCACCAGTCATATGCCTCGAACACCCACTGTCAAGATACCAATACTGCCCATGAGATCGTAAACATATCTGCAAAATAGGTCACTTGCTTCTTTTAGGTATCCAATTTATATTGGGTCCTTTTCTGTTAGTAACTAGGGAGTTATCTCCCTTTTTCATCCAAGCGTGTATGCCACTCGGTATACCACAATTCCTGATATGACAAGAGTAGGAAGTGTGGCCATGAGTGCCACAGTAGAAACATGTAGGAACTTTCTTATTATAAAACGTTTTATTTGGTCGAGTTATAGGTTGCCTATATGGTCGTTTCCTACGCAAAGGGAGGATATACCCTAATCCAGTATGGTCACAAATAGTTCTAGTTTAACTAAGCATAGTGTCTAATTGGTTCTAACTCTCTATGAGTTTTGTGAGTTTTTCATTAAGTTTCAAATTTTCATTTCTCAAATTCTCGCAAGACTCACAGAAAGTTGATTGAAATAATTTATTATTTGAGCAATCGCATGTATTACAAGAAAATATTGGATCTAAGGTTTCATTCTCAAGTTTTAGCTCATCTAATTCTTTCTGTAATAGGACTATTTTCTGTTCATCTAGAAGGATTACGCGTTTTCTATCAGGACTAATCCTAGCTAATTTTTTTAATTCCTCATGCAATTCGACATAAGCGTTATATAAATCTTCATATTGAGGTGAATCATCAGAAGAAGAAGATGAGGTGTCAGAGTATACCTCATTATTAGCCTCCTTTGAATTATTTGAGTCGCAAGCTTCATTTGTTCGGGTCAATAGGCATAGCTTGGCGGTCTCCTCCTCATCTTAGGTGCTTGATGTCGTATCCTCCTTGGGTACATCCCAGACAATGTAGGCCTCCTTTGACTTGAATTCTCGGGGAGTGCTCTTCTCCGAATCTACTTTCTTGAGATAAGTAGGACATTGAAATCTAACGTGTCTCGGCTTACCACACTCGTGGCAAGTGAAGCGCTCTTTATTACCTTTGCCTTTTCGATTTGATTCATATGCTTCTTTCTTCTGAAATCGTTTAAAGCCTCATTTCTTTAAGAACTTCCCGAATCGCTGTAACTTTAGGCTGCCATCTCTTGTCAAGACAATGTAAAACTTTATTAGTTAGTTCTCCTTTGGTGAAAGATTTATCTAGAGCAACTAAGTGGTTTACTATATGTGTCAATCGTTTTGCATGTCGCCGATAGATTCACTCGGCAACATACGAAACAACTCGTACTCATGTGTCAGGGCATTCATCCTGGCACGCTTGACTTAGATGGTGCCGTCGTGAGTCACTTGTAAAGTCTCACACATTTCCTTGGCACATTGACATTGCAAAAATCGAAAGAATTCATCATATGACAAGGCCGATGAAATGATGTTTTTAGCATGTAGGTTGTATTGAACTTTTTTACGTTCATCATCGGTCCATAAACTCTTGGGTTTTTCTTTCAATTCATCGTCCACTACATGCATTGGAACAAAAGACATGTTGACCATGGATTCCTAAATATCTGAGTCAATGAGTTCTAGGAATATTTTCATTTGGACATTCCACTAGGTGTATCCTTCGCCGCTGAATACGAGAGGGCGATTAATGGATGTGCCATCACCGCCAAAGGGGTTGGTGGAACCCATTTGATTTCCCTTTAGGATCACGCGTATGCGGTTGAACTAGCACGGTGTACTAACTCTAATACTACTTGTTAGGTATTAGTGGACAAAACACACCAAGAAGGGGGGTTGAATAGGTGTAGTGGTTATCAATTACCGTTTTTCGCACCAAAGCCCTATTCTGGAAAAAGCCCTATTCTGGAAAAAGCCCAATTAATCGATTAACTACAAGCCTTAATCAAGTAACACATACAAAATAGCAAGATGTAGATAGGCTTCTTGCGCAGCAAGTCACCGACGTTCAAGAACATATAAAGCATATATTTTTATACATAATTAAACTAGATACAACAACCTAACAATATCCAAAATAACAGCCAATATCATGCAATAATAAGACTTGAAATGTAAAGAGATTAGGGATAGAGATAGACTACAACAAGGAATTTTATCCTGGTTCATTTGCGGGTCCACTTGCAAACTACATCCATGTCTCCCCTTCCGATCTCGGGAGATTTTTCTTCACTAATATTGAACAGAATGTATAGTTATATGCAAACTTCCAATACAACACTTAGACGCTCCCTTCTCGAATCCAAGAACCCACTTTCTTGGTTTGACTCTCACAATCTCCTAAGAAAACCTTTCTTGCGATCTAGCCCCAACCAAGAACACGTTCTAAACCCAAGACCTCTAATTCTTGGTGAAGACACACCAAATCTCTTAGGTGTTACGACACCAAGAGACAAATTCCTTTAATACAAAACAATACACAAAACTGAGTTTTATAAAGCACAATTTTGCTCAAAATATTACAATGAAAACCTCAACTAAAACCCATAAACAAAACTCACAAGATAATAGAATATGGATGAGTTTATGAAAATGCAAAAACACATAAATTCTACCCTAAAATTCTCTTAAAGAAATGCAAGAAAATATAGGAATGTTTAACATATAAACCACATGCAATATGATGACAATCGAAGCCTAAGCATGTTACTATCTTTCTCTATCTCACAAAGCATTTCACTCTGCCTATATAACACAATTAAGCACGAAAATATGCACCTAGCAATATGCACGAAAATATGCACCTAGTACACATTCTGAATTCACATTCTTTATAGAAAACCATTGTGAGTCCCATTTAATCGATTAAGTACCCATTTAATTGATTAATGGGTTGTTGAAAATAACTATTTTCTAGTTTTCAGTTTTCTGTTGGAACTGTAATCTCGTTAATCGATTAATGTATCTCTTAATCGATTAACTGGCACATTTTTAGCTTATTGATTAAATGGTAAACAACCTATATGTTATGCTTATCAACTATACATGTTTTACCAATATATTATGCCTAAGATGCACAAGTAACATGTATGTTTAATGCATGAACACATAATGATCTAGATGGAATACCTCATGTAAATGAAATGATAACTTTTAAGACTTGTGAGAATTGCATCGAGGTTCACCTAATCTAGACTCAATATCTAAGGCACACGTCTTAGACTTCCAAAAAGAACTCTATTAAAGAACCTAGTTTAGATATGAAACTCTTGAGTCCACGACATGTTGATTTTTTGAATCATCTTCAAGATTTCATTAAGTCCTTGTCTTCAACAAAACATAGGCAAACTGCAATAGTGCTTTACTTGACAATTTGCACTTTTAGCCATCTCGGCTTTGTTGGAATAACTTCCAACGCCAGTATAATGGTTTCAAGAATGTTCCATTTGATCAAGAACTTAGCTTTATCGAATTATTAACAAATTCATACCATAACAGCTTTGTTGGAATAATTTGAATGCTGGTATAACGGTATGAATTTATAAAATTAACACAAGTGATAATGAGTGATATTTATTTTATTTTTCATTTATTAATAGAATTACTTCCTTATGGAAGATTGGTAAATAATAAATAAATAAATCAATAAATGGTTAGTTGCAGAATTTAAATGATAGAAAATAAATGTTAGTTGCGAAAAATAAATTACTGAAAAATAAAAGTTAGTTGTTAGATCACTCATTATGACTGTGTATTTTTCCTTTTCACAAAGATACAATTTATAAATTAAATTGCACTTTGATTACAGGTTTCTTTCTTTGTCAACGAATAAAATTTATAAGTTAACACTTTACTATTTTACATTTGCATCTCTTTCAAGATTCAGTTGTTGTATAGTATAGGGTTATGTCGAACCACAAGGAATTGCCTAATAGAATATTATTATAAACATGTTATATTACTAATAAAATTGAATATGTTTTTTATTTATTGTGTATTATGTTGCATAAAAAGTAATAAGGAAACATAAACTCATTCACAAATTCTTGAGGAGAAAATTGGTTTGAAATATGGAATTATTTCTAAACTCAATTGATTTTGAAAACATTACAAGTTATGTGTTATACTTTCTGTTGATTCCACACACCATTTCTAAATCCTTCATCTAGTGTCCTAGAATGATAAGATGATTTTCAAACATTATGTAATACACTAAATAATATTTAAGTATCACTCGTCGGAGTAGGTTGTCACACCATACTTCAGGCTCCATTAACTTTATTTAGTCGTGAACATAAGTTGTTTAAAATAGATGCTTGATGTGGCAAGTGAACTAAGATGTAGATTATACTTTCTAGTTCACTTGTCAACTCTTTGAGAATAAGAATTTTTGGATCTTTAAATCAAGTTTTAGGTGATCAAGCTAAAACCGCATTAAGAACTTCATAAAGAATCAAAACTTAACCAAAAGTAATAATTTGAATTCAAAAGATGATACAATTAAAGAGAAGAAATAACATTACACCATAATCCAAATCAATATGTAGGAGTATGAGCCATCTATCTAAGGATGAGATGCTTTTGGACCGGAATGAGATTACCAAATTATGTTTTTGTATCATATTTGCCATCTCCTTCCTCCTCTTGAATTCCAAGTAAACATTACAAGAAATTACCTACAACAAGCTTAGAACTGAGACTAGAGAAAAAGTGAAGAAGAAGAATGAAGAATGAATGTGAAAAATCAAGTGTTTCCAATGTATAAATGTGTATTGAAGTGTTGAACTGGGGCCTTATTTATAGGCAACCAGGGCACCGCTTGGCCACCTCCTTGCCCACGCCGGGTGCACCAAACCCTTTAGCATGGGTTTGGTCCATGACCAAGCAACTTAGTTAGCTGCTTGATGTTGACTCACCAAGGCTAGTTGGGCGCTACTTGACTAGGCTATTGTGAGCTACTCTGAAAAGTGCTTAGGAGCCTTGTCAAGTGAGGTCATGCATAATGTCAAGGTTTCTTGATGGCTAAATCAAGTTTGACTCTTGCGGGGTTCAGCCCGCCTGGCTGCATATGTGGCCATGCTAAGTTGCATGTTTGAGTAGCTTATCCTACTCTGGCTAGGTGCGTGGTTCCAGTTTGGCAGTCCCAAAGTGCACGCTGAGCTACCTACTTTAGCAGGTTGGCTTGTGTCAGGCTTGAGTCTGTTCATGTAAAGCTTGTGCCTGACCGAGCCAAGTTGGTGTCAGGTCAGTCGGGTAGTGCAACATGTCCATGCCAGACTGCTTAGTGAGCAGCTTCATATGTGCATCAAAATGGCCTATGTGGATACCTCCTTTCTTGACTATATATTTCTTTGATTATTTTTCTTCTTCTTCATTTTTCCTAGAAACTTTACACAAAGATTTGGAAACGAGATGATAAAAAATATAAGATCAAAATATGACAATTTATCTAAAAAGTATTGAATTAAGTTGGTTTTGCCTGATTTGCATAGGATAAATGTCATGAAAAGTGTATGAAAATTAGGTATTTGTGGCACTTATCAAAGACCAGCTTGCTTCTGAGTCTGCTTGGCTAATGCTTGGCTGCTTCCTTGTGCTAGTTGGTGATTGTTGAAAGAGTTTTTCTTGCTTGCTAAGGTAAGTTTCTAATCGATTTATTTAATGACAGGTCTATTCTTTGCTCGCCATCTCGGCTTTGTTGGAATAAATTCTAACATCGATATAATGGTTTCAAGAATGTTCTTTTGATCAAAAACTTAGCTTTATTGAATTATTAACAATTTCATTCCATCTCGGCTTTGTTGGAATAATTTCCAACGCCGGTATAATGTTATGAGTTTAGCAAATTCACACAAGTGATAATAACTGAACTACTTCCTTATGGAAGGTTGGTAAAGAATAAATAAATAAAGGAATAAATGGTTAGTTGTAGAATTTAAATGACAAAAAATAAATGTTAGTTGCGGAAAGTAAATGACTGAAAAATAAAAGTTAGTAGTTACATCACTTATTATGACTTTGTATTTTTTATTTTCACAAAGATACAATTTAAGAGTTAAATTGCACTTTGATTCAAGGTTTCTTTCTTTGTCAACAAATAAAGTTTATAAGTTAACATTTTACTATTTTACATTTGCTTCTCTTTGAAGATTCAGTTGTAGTATAGTATCGGGTTATGTCGAACCACAAGGAATTGCCTAATAGAATATTATTATAAACATGTTATATTACTAATAAAGATTGAATATGTTTTTTATTTATTTTGTATTATGTTGCATAAAAATTAATAAGGAAACATAAACTAATATTCACAAATTCTTGAGGAGAAAATTGATTTGAAATATGAAATTATTTCTAGACTCAATTGATTTTGAAAACATTACAAGTTAAGTCGATTGATTCCACACATCATTTCTAAATTCCTCATCTAGTTTCCTAGAATGATAATATGATTTTCACACCTTATGTAATACACTAAATAATAGTTAAGTGTCTCTCGTTGGAGTAGATTGTCACACCCTATTTCAGGTTTCATTGTCATTATTTAGCCGTGAAGATAAGTTGCTTAAAATAGATGCTTGATGTGGCAAGTGAACTAAGGTGTAGGTTATACTTTTTAGTTCACTTGTCAACTCTTTGAGATGAAGCATTTTTGGATCTTTAAATCAAGTTTTAGGCGATCAAGCTAAAACTGCGTTAAGAACTTCATAAAGAATCAAAACCTAACCAAAAGTAATAAGTTGAAGGAGTTGATTTCAAAAGATGGTACAAATAAAGAGAATAAATAACATTTCACCATAATCCAAATCAATATGTAGGAACCTGAGTCATCTATCCAAGGATGAGATGTTTTTGGACCCAAACGAGATTACAAATTATGTTTTTGTATCAAATTTGTCATCTCCTTTCTCCTCCTGAATTCTAAGTAAAAATTACAAGAAATTACCTAGAATAAGCTTAGAACCGAGACTAGAACTTCTAGAGAGAAGAAGTGAAGAAGAAGAAGAAGAAGAATGAAGAATGAATGTGAAAATGTAAGTGGAAGAATGGAATCAAGTGTATGTTGAAGTGTTGAGTGGGGGCCTTATTTATAGGAAACCAGGGCACTGCCTAGCTCACCTACTTGCCCACGCTAGGCGCACCAAACCCTTCAGCATGGGTTTGGTCCATGACCAAGCAGCTTAGTTAGCTGTTTGGTGTTGGCTCACCAAGGCTAATTGTGAGCTACTTCACCAGGCTATTGTGAGCTGCTCTGAAAAGTGCTAAGGAGCCTTGTCATGCATGATGTCAAGGTTACTTGGTGGCTAAGTCAAGTTGACCCCTTGTTGGGTCCAGCCCGCATGGCTGCTTATATGGCCATGTTGAGCTGCCTGCATGAGCAGCTTGTCCTACTCTAGCTAGGTATGTGGTTCCAAATGGCTTGTGTCAAGCTTGATTCTAACTGTGTAAAGCTTGTGCATGACTGAGTCAAGTTGGTGTCAGGTCATTTAGGTGGTGTTGAATGTCCACATCAGGATGCTTAGTGAGCAGCTTCATGTGTGCATCAAAATGGCTTATGTGACACCTCCTTGCTTGACTATATTTTCTTGATTCTTTTTCTTCTCTTTATTTTTCGTGGAAACTTCACACAAAGATTTATTAAAGATCAGGCTGCTTAGTGAGCAGCTTCATGTGTGCATCAAAATGGCTTATGTGACACCTCCTTGCTTGACTATATTTTCTTGATTCTTTTTCTTCTCTTTATTTTTCCTGGAAACTTCGCACAAAGATTTGGCAAAAGAGGTGGACAAAATATATAATCAAAATATGATAATTTATCTAAAGAGTGTTGAATTAAGTTGGTTTTACATGATCTGCATAGGATAAGTATCATGAAAAGTGTATGAAAATTAGGTATTTTTTACACTTATTAGTGATGACGAAAATGATCATTGCTTAATAAATATATGATTATAGTAATTTTTTGCAAGCAATACAATTTTAATTTGTTGCTAGTTTTCTTTGGCTCATTTGCACGTTAAACTTGTGAGCATTTTTATTCAGCAATTCGGATGACCCATGGGATTACTATTTAGAAATTCTAAAATTTTCGTTAACATTGTGATATAATTCGTCAAACAAATTTGTGACATGATATGATTTGTTTAAGTTCATATATTATTTTAATATTATTTATAATATATCAACTTGATACCATCTGTGTGATACTCACAATTGCTGCACATTTTAGTTGGGAGGTTTCTCAACTTGATGTGAAGAGTGCTTTTCTTCACGGGGAGCTCGAGGAGGAAGTGTACATGCAGAAACCTGAGGGATTCATAAAGAAAGGAGAAGAAGAGAAAGTCTATAGGTTGTGAAATGCATTATATGGCCTTAAATAGGCACCTCGAGCATGGTACAACAGAATTGAAGCTTACTTTGTGCGCGAAGGTTTTGGGAAGTGTCTTAGTGAACACAAAATGTTCACAAAGTCGCAAGGAGGTAAGATATTAAAAGTAAGTCTTTATGTTGATGAATTGATCTTTACTGGGAATGATAGAGCCATGGATGATGAATTTAAAAATTCAATGATGCTGAAATTTGATATGTCTCACTTGGGAAGGATGAGACATTTTCTCGGAATAGAAGTTAAACAAGGATCATATAGAATTTTCATCTGCCAAAGAATGTATGCACAAGAAGTATTAGCAAGGTTTAATATGGGAGGTTGTAATGCAGTAAAGAATCCAATAGTCTCGGGTACGAGGTTGTCCAAGGATATAGGTGAAGTTAGAGATGATGAAACTCTATTTAAGCAGGTAGTTGGAAGTCTTATGTATTTAACTATCACTAGGTCTGACTTGACGTATGGTGTTAGTCTAATAAGCAGGTTCATGTCCAGTCCAACTATGCCACATTGGCTTACAGCAAAAAAAAAATTAAGGTACTTAAAAGGTACAACTGATCTTGGGATTCTTTATAAGAAATGAGAAAACAACTTGAGATTCACAGCCTTTACAGACAGTGACTATGCCAGCAACTTAGACGATTGAAAAAGTACTTATAGATTTGTGTTTATGATGAGGTTTGATGTTGTTTCTTGGTCCTCAAAGAAACAATCAGTGGTTGCTCTTTCTACTACGAAAGCAGAGTATATAGTAGCATCACTGTGTGTTTGTCAGTATGCGTGGCTCAGAAAGGTGTTGAAGAAACTTGGAGTTGAAGAAAAGACACGAACTGCAATTATGTGTGATAATAGCTCTATTATACAGTTATCAAAAAATTCAGTGTTTCATGGGAATAGCAAACATATTGATGTAAGGTTTCATTTCTTAAGAGACTTGGTGAATGATGGAGTTGTTGAGCTGAGCTACTACAACTCTCAGGATCAAGTTGCAGATATCATGACAAAACCAATAAAGTTGGAGCAGTTTGAAAAACTTTGTGGCATGCTTGGAATGGTTGAAGTTACTAAAGATAATGAGAAAATGTCAAGATTTAATCTCGCCCGAGCAAGAGGTTGTCTCTAAAGCGACAATTTACAGGTTAAAAGCAAAAATCTATGCGTGTCTCTCGCCTGAGCGAGAGGGTGTCGCTCAAGTGACAATTTACAGTTTTAGAAACCAAAATCGTTGTGTGACTCTCGCTTGAGCGAGTGGGGGTCACTCAAGCGACAATTTACAGTTCTGAAAACCAAATCGTTGTGTGTCTCTCACTTAAGCGAGGAACACAGTCATCCTGCTCCCTCAAGCGATACTATGCATTAGTTTAAGGGAGGAATTGTTAGATATATTTAGCTATTTTATATTTAATCGTTTTATCCTAGTGTTTATGGAGAATAAAACTGTTTTTAGTAGCTACATTATAGGCATTGAAAATGTGATCGGTTACATTTTTTTTATAGTTTGAATAAGAATATAAATAGCCTCAGTTGATCAATACAAATATATAATCTTTCTTTTTTCTACTATCTCTTAATTTCTTAGTTTTAACAAATCTTTCATGCTTTTAGAGGACCATACTTGTTCTATTAATAAATGGCCTATGTCTAAGTCAGAGGTAATTAAATCTAACCATTAAATTACATTATCATCAAAATAGTTGGTCATGATGTAAAGTACTACCATCTTTAGTAATTATTCTTTTATGATCACACTTTAGTAATTTTAAGCGATAAGGAATAGTGCATATCCAACCACTTGGAAGAGCACGTGACAGTAAATTAAGGAGTTAGATTCCTCTTAACACCAATTGGTAAATTAATATTTGTCTTTTGCTAACCAATAAATTGGTCTATAAATAACTAAATTGTGTGCAAATAAATATAGAGTTGTTTTTAATAATTATTATTATGAGTTAGTTTTCAAAGAGTTGTTTGATTGGTTTGTACTAATTAATTGTAATTTAGATATGAGATACAATTGATGGAATTTATATGTGGATTGAACTTTACCACTCATTATCCATATACACTAAAATTGATCATGCAAAATGAGTTAGGAATGACTCTTACACAACAAGAGACCTCAATGATACTAAAAGTTAATGTCTCAGTAAATTTAGTAGTTTATGCAAAAAAGTTCTATATCTTGTCACTTACACACAAGATGATACTGACATAACAAACATGTATGTCTAGTAGTCTATGCATGTGAAATTGAGTTAAGTATAACACCTCAATTCTACTAATTTTTAATGTCTTAGTCATATTAGTAGCTCATTAAAATAGTTCTATGAATAGCAACTAAGTTAATAGGATTAAGATATATGAATATCTAATCATACCTCTAAATCTAGTAGTCTATGTTAATAAATTTGAGATTTATTCGATGTTCATATGAATCTATGTCTAGCAATCATACTAACACATACACCATTGACACATTAACACAAGACTATGTCTAGAATTACACTAATAAAATGAGTTTTTAGTTTAGGCTATGGAACCAAAATTTCATCACGAGTTCAACATCCAAATTCATACAAGGGATGTCGTACCCCCCAAATAAGTATTAATCAATTCCAAGTGTATACATCAAGTGAATAATATAAAATTCAATCTCAACAAAGGATAAGTTGAGCTAAGCATTATTATACAAAACTAAAGCAAAGATAAAGAAGAAAGTACAACCCGAATGAGAGGAAATACCTACTCCATGATCTTACATCAACTCCTCCAATCATCCTCTCTCACTTTCACATCTTGTTTTTAGCCTATACTAGCCTAGAAACTAAAGGAAATCAGAAACATTATAATTTACACCAAAATATTATGTGAATAATAATTCGGATCCCCTCAAAATATTTTTCAATCCTTTTTATCAATATGAATTTTTATCATTTCGTTGGGTGCAAGGGAGGTGTGTTCAGCGCATCTCTTCGTCTAGCTCGACTCTTCATCTAGCCAAGCTGTGCTTGACACAACTTCTATGCTCAACTTCATTGTGCTTGGCGCGACTCTTGCATTGGGTGCAGGTTAGCTGAATATGGCATTAAGTCTATTTTAGCCTCTTGACGTTAATACTTGCTCATTTTTGCTCTTTTAAATCCTGAAATATAACGAAGACTCAATTTATACAATTAGTGCAATAATTTATCAAAATGCTAGGTATAATTGCATAAAGTTAGCTTTTAGAATAAGAAATATTAAATTAGTCTTATGAATTAAGGTAATTTTCCCACATAATATCTTTCATTGTGAAAGATTCCAACAATGTTTTTTTTTGGTATCATGAGTTTGAAGTTTGATTTATGTGTGAGTTTGATAGTTGAACTAACATATGTTAGAATATTTTTATTTTCTTTCTTTTTTAGCTTCTAATTTAATTTATTGTTATTTTTTTGCTAATAATTTTATTAGTTTAAAGTGAAAACAAATAGGAGCAGAATAATATTAAGAGTTTTTTGGTATCATGAGTTTGAAGTTTGGTTCATGTGTGAGTTTGATAGTTGAACTAACATATGTTAGTATATTTTTATTTTCTTTCTTTTTTAGCTTCTAATTTAATTTATTGTTATTCTTTTTGCTAATAATTTTATTAGTTTAAAGTGAAAACAAATAGGAGCATAATAATATTAAGAGTTCACATTAGGCCTTTTCAATCATTATCAATTTTTGACTTATTCATTTGGCTTCATAGCCTGGACTTAGTTATTCAATATTTCATTATGGTACAACAAGATTTGAAGGCACTCTGATATTTTTTTGAATGACACTATTGAAAGTTGGTTATATAGGAAATAAATGGCCATTCCAACCAACAAAATAAAAGGTGGAAAAGGTGACAGACAATTTAAAAGAGAGCATTCAATGAAGTTGGTGATCAGCAACAAAACAATATTAGAACTTGACAAACGAAAAAACAAACGGCCTTTTGCAATAACCTATACAATGAGTTTTATTTCTTTATACTATTTCCATGATGTTCTATTCACACTAAGTCTGAATTTCTACAAAATCTGAAGTGTGAGTTATTTGGAGTATGTTATCCCACAAATTGTGTCACTTCATGTGTTATCAATTGTAATTGGTTGAAAAATATATTTAAGTTAAAAAGATTATTATTTTTCTTATTAATCACAAGTAATGGTACATAGAGTAGCACAAATTATCGAACTAACAAAGTGTACACCCAAATTATTTGTATTGCCTAAAATTGATATGGATGTTACAAAAAATCTATTGAAGTGTGATATAAGTCAACCTTGGTGATTTTTAAGAAAAAATGTTTTAAAATAACATTGTATCATTTATCTTATTTTTAAATTTTAATATGATCTTTTAAGATAAAACTTCATTTTCGTCATCTATTTTTTCGATATTTATTGTTAATTTCACCATTTCATCATTACAATATTAGATTTATACCAAAATATATCAAACTTGTGAATTGTCAGAATCATCATTTTCCCATATGAAGAGATTGATTGTATGTTTTTTTGGGTTTAATTAAAATTCTTCAAAGGTGAGATGAAGAAAAGAAGAGAAATGAAAAATATGAGGTGAGAATGAAAGAAGGAAGAGAAATGTAGATTTTAGTTGTAGAAGTGGATAGCCGACAAATTTTGATATATTTTAGAGTAAATTTAACATTATTATGACAAAATAGTGAAAGTGATAAACATCAAAAATATAAAAGACTAAATTGACATTTTATTTTATTATAGTACCAAATTAAAACCTAAAAATAAGATGTCAAAAGAATATTTTAGCATAAAACATCACTCCCTCAAAAGAGAGAGAAAGGAAATATGATTTGTGTGATACTTTTGTCACTTTAGGATATTAAAATGTAGTGATGGATAAAAAAATCTATGATTTATTAACATTATAATTAAGTTTATATAAATTACACTGATATTTTGTGACTATAATTACACTAACCTATCTATATGGGAGATGAGTCTAATGTTTTAAACATATGAATGATAAGTATAATTGCACTAAAGCATATACAATGTTTGTGCAATTTACTCTTAAATTTACGATGTAAATGATCATGTTTTGTGAACACTTGATGAACATGAAAGTATAGATTTTGTTTCATCATAGTATCGAGATCAGTCAACATCGTTCGGCCACTATGAATGAGGATCATCATCGGACAAACAAAATCTGGTCCACAAAGCTATTTGTCATGATCGTGTGGTCGACCTAACTGTAAAAAAAGATGACAATGACATGGCATGGCATACTCAAGACCTCCAAACATGGAAAACCATCCTACACGCCAAAGGACAAATCATGCAATTTGACTAGTGCAAATTCTCCTTATCCATACGACAAGGATAAACTAGGTCCGCAACAATGACGGATTGAGCAAAGGTAAAGAAATGTAGTTTGTCATAATTAAAGCACGGATTCTCAGTCTAGACAAAGATAAATCAAGATGACCCATGATGATTATAGCACATACATGGAGTACACCCCATTCTACATCTCTATAAATAGAGAGAACCACCTTCAAGAGAAACTTACTTTCTCTCATACGATCTTACTTTACTTTATCTCTCTACATTAGACACTTATACTTATTCAAGCATTGAAGTCTATTTCCAGATACCCACTTAAAGTTGTTCAAAGTTATCAAGGGTCGAGTCTTACTCGAATCCACAACTAATGAACAAGTTTAATAACATATTTGAAGGTTTTCTCATAATAACAATAATATTGCTCTTCACCCTTGATATTTACAAATTATTTTTCATTTAAAAGAATTAAATCTGAATTTTATTTATGGGTGTTACATTTGTAACAATTTAACCATTTGTTTTAAATTTTAAGGTAGGTGTGTTAAAATAGGCTACTCGAATGGGTTTGGGATAGCCTATGTCAAGTTTAGGCTAAAAATCATGGATACAATTTATGTACATCAAATTGTAGCTCTCACCCGTCCTAAGCGGGTTATAGATTGTGGCGAGCCAACCTATATAATACTAAAAAATATTTATTTAAAATTAACATATTTAATCTATTTTAAATATATATCTATATATATATATATATATCTATATATATATATATATATATATCATTTGATATTAATATATAACTTTTCTAACTTAATTGTTATGCCCAATGCAATCAAACTCATAGATATAATGCCTTGAGTTTGAGTTAAGATGTGATAGCAAATCCAAGTATATGATTTTTAACATAACTCATTATTAAATCCATCATTTCTATTGGACTCTCACTCCCTAGCTAACACAATATAATTTGTGATTTCACTTTAATATATGAACCTTTGGACGCTATCAAAAACAATATTATGTTGATCTATAGTAATGATATAATAGACTAACTTCAGAATAAACTCTATGTGTCAAAGTATAACCACCATCATAGTATATGATCATCATTCTTTACTTTCTATATTAAGTTCTTGTATGATCTTTATCAACATCATCATTATAAACAATTATTTAAATTTGGTTGTATGAAGTTCTCTATGGTAAATAATTATGTTATCTTGTAGTTTTATTGTAAAAAAATATTATTTTTTATAATGTTTTTTTGTTGTAAAGGTTAAATCTAATTAAATGCACTATTAAGTCATGTTATTAAATTTGGACCGATCATCGACTTAGTCAAGATATTGGGTCAATGAGTCACTAGTCGGTCCAATGATTGAACTGGTTAACTCGGTTTCATTAATAAATTCCTAATAATATTAATAGCTAATATCATATTTGTAAAAGAAACACTTGTCATAGGGGTAACTTTTTCCAAAAACATTTTAATTATCAAATATTTCAATGTCAATAGTAAAATAATAAAGGTGCAATAATTAAAGTTTTTCATCATATCCAAAGAGACAAAGTTGCTTCTAAGGTAGACACCCCCTTCTTCAACAAATAAATCATAATCTTCTATAATATTACTTTCATTTTTATTTACATTTTCCATGATGTTATCTCGTCCATCATCATCATTCAAATTTAAATGACTTGTGACAAAACAACATTTTAAATATAATATAGCAATTAACATCAAGTGATATCAAATATCAATCAATAATTCATAAATTCTTAATCATAACATAATCAACGTACATATCAATATCGTCATAAATCAGTTTGATTGTCATATTAACAAGATCATTACATAATGCATTAACCTCCTCAATGGTTAAGAAATATGGTAATTCCTTCATTACCCAATTAGAATAGTCATCAACTACTTGAAAATTGGCAAGGTCATAACTTTGATGTCTTAGTCGGTTCAATATTTTGAAGAGGTTAACTTTTTTTTTATTGATTTATAAGTTTGTGATAAAAAGAGACAATAAACCTTATAAAACTCTTAATTTTAACGATGTAGTTTGTTATTAGTATAATCAATAGTATCCCCTCACATATGGGTCTATTTCCTTTTGGGATGTGTAAATGTATTACTAACATTATATTACTAGACCAATGTCTTTGTATTGTTAATGATATAGTTTAATATTGAATATTGTGTTTGTCAAGGAAAGTTGAGGATGATTGGGTAAACTACTTCATAGAGATTATAATTTGGGAAATGGTTAGAGATGACTTGAGAATGATCATTCTTCAAAAATTGTGGCATATTGTGGGTTAGGAGGTCCTATTATGGATGGGTTTAACTATAAGAATATCTTCATATAATTGTAATAAGTGCAATGACTCATATCTCTAGATAACAACAATACAAGTTATGGGCTTGGGCTGATGTAAGGGTTGGGGTATAGGGCTATATATATTTATGTTATGTAAACCTAACATAACAAGGAGAAGAATAGTCAAACACTAATCCTCATTCTCTAATACTATATAGTGGTAGCCGCTCAACGCTCTCGGGGACGTAGGCAGAATTGGCCGAACCTCGTTACCAAATTTCTTGTGTTATTCTTTTGTCTCTGTACTCTTTACAATTTGATTGTTCACTTGTTCCCAACAATTGGTATCAGATGGCTCTTAACCTAGGGGAAAATTTAAGGTGGGGAAGTTCGATAGAACTGGTAATTTCGGATTGTAGCAAATGAGGGTTAAGGATGTGTTGGCTCAATAAGGTCTATCAAAGGCGTTGCATGAGAATAAACCAGAAGGTATGGATCAACTAGATTAGGAAGAGTTGAAGGAGAAGGCTGCGGGAACCATACGTCTTTGTCTATCATATGAGGTGATGTATCATGTTATGGATCTGACGTCACCAACAGAGATATGGGAGACATTAGAGAAGCGGTTCATGTCCAAGTCTCTAACAAATAAGTTGTATTGGAAACAGAGATTGTATGGCCTGAAGATACAGGAAGGTGCTGATTTGCAACAACATCTCAACAATTTTAATCAAGTGATCAATGACTTGCAGAAACTTGATGTGAAGGTTGATGATGAGGACAAAGCAATAATATTACTGTGTTCTTTGTCGAATTCCTATGAACACTTGGTAACAACATTGACATATAGGAAAGACTCAATCAAACTGGATGAGATCACATATGCACTTCTGTTCCACACTCAAAGAAGACAGATTGTAGGTGAAGGGTCTCAGGGTGATGGTTTGTATGTAAAAGGAAGCCAAGCGCGTGGGAGGAGACAAGGTAGAGGAGGTCCTGCCAAAAGGAAAAGACCAAATTCCAGTGGAAGAACACTAGTAGAGTGCTATAAGTGCAAGGAGGTTGGGCATTACAAAAGGGATTGTCTCAATGAATGGAGTCCTAACAAGCAGGTGGGGAAAGATGGAGTATCTACATCTACAAATGTTGCACATATAGAGCAATCTGGTTACAACAGTGATGTTGATCTACTATTTGTATCATCAAATCATAGTACAGATGAGTGGATACTTAACACTGGTTGTTCCCACCACATGACACTAAACAGAGAATGGTTCATCACATACAAGGCATGCAATTTTGGTTTTGTGTATCTTAGAAATAATAAAGCATGTGAAATTATTGGTATGGGAGAACTCAAAATTATGATAGATGATGGTGTAGTGGAGACGTTATGTGAGGTTAGGCACATACCATATTTGAAGAAGAATTTGGTTTCTTTGGTGTCATTACAGGCTAAAGGATTTAGCTATAGAGCTGATGGGGACACTGATATTCTTCGAGTATGCAAAGGTGCTCCGAATGTGATGAAGGGTAAAAGGACTGCAGGGAACACTTACAAGTTGTTAAGGAGAACAGTTGTAGGTGGAGTTGCGGGAGTGGCTGAAGAGATCTGAGTGTGTGTGGCATGAGAGAACTATGCAAAAGAGGACTTTTGAGGGGAGTCATCAAATGCAAGCTAGATTTGTGCAAGTATTATGTGCTCGGGAAACAGACACGAGTTAGTTTCAAGGCTGGCCAATACAGGACTCGGGGCATTCTAGATTATGTCCACACTGATATATGGGGACCCACTCAGGAACCATCCTTAAGAGGTTCTAGGTATTTTGTTACCTTCGTTGATGACTTTTCTTGCAAGGTCTGGGTATATTTTCTGAAGCATAAGTCAAAAGTCTTTGCCAAGTTCAAGGTTTGCAAGGCGGAGGTAGAGAACCAGACTAGTAGGAAAATCAAATACATGAGGTCAGATAATGGTACGGAGTACAAAAACACACACTTTTAGAAATTTTGTGAGGAACAAGGCATTCAGAAACACTTTTCAATGAAGAAGACTCCTCAGCATAATGGTGTTGCAGATAGGATGAATAGAACTCTTACATAGAGGGTTAGATGTGTGAGACTGAATGCTAGACTTTCCAAAGGATTTTGGGCAGAGGCACTTAATATGGCATGTTATGCCATCAATAGATCACCACGGGCTTCATTGGATGGTAAAGTTGCAGAAGAAGTATGGATAGGTAACCCAGTCAGTTATAATATGTTACGCATATTTGGTTGTCCTGCTTATGTACATGTAACCAGTGATGAACGATCTAAACTTGATCCTAAGTCAAAGATGTGATTTTCATTGGATATACCAAAGGTGTGAAAGGGTTCGAGTTCTGGGATCCAGTTTCCAGAAAGGTGGTGTTGAGTAGAGATGTAGTGTTTGATGAGGATTTCATGATGAAACAATCAATTTTGACAGAGGTGCCCATGCCAAATAGAGAGACATTAGGATCACATATGATTCCAATGAGCAATGAAATGGTTCAGGTGAATAAAAGGAAGGAACCATGCACTAGTTCAAGTCAAGAACATGATGATTCTCAGGCGGAGAGTTCAGGTGTGCGGGAGTATCTACTTGCTAGAGATAGGGATAAACATCCTATCAAACCTCCAAAGAGATATGGCTTTGAGGATATGGCTTCAGTTGTTCTCCAAAGCTTTTTAGGAGATCCATGTAGCTTTCAAGAGACTATAAATAGTTAGGAGAAAGAACTATGGATAAGTGAAATGATGGAGGAGATAGAGTCTTTACAGAAGAACCAAACTTGGGAGCTTGTTCCATTGCCCCCAGACAAGCGTGCAGTTGGGTGCAAGTGGATGTACAAGAGGAAGCCAATAGTATTAGAAAAAGAAGGGGAAAAGTTTAAGGCTCGTCTTGTAGCAAAAGGGTATTCACAGCAGAAAGGGATCGAGTATAATGAGATTTTCTCCCCAGTGGTGAGACACACTTCTATCATGGTAGTGCTTGCCTTGGTAGCCAGCCGGGATATGCACTTAGAACAGATGGATGTGAAGACTGTCTTTCTCCATGGTGAATTAATGGAGAAAATTTATATGACACAACCAGAGGGTTTCAGTGCAGCTGGAAAGAGTCACTTTGTTTTCAAGTTGAAGAAGTCTCTATATGGGTTGAAGCAGTCTCCCAGATAGTGGTACAAGCAGTTTGACACTTATATGTTGAGGCTTGGTTATAAGCGTTGTGCGTATGATTGTTGTGTTTATGTTAGAAGCCTTGACGATGGTTCTTTTATTTTTCTGCTACTTTATGTTGATGATATGTTGATTGTAGCTAATCATTTGAGTGACATCAATGAGCTAAAAGTCATGTTAGCTAAGGAGTTTGACATGAAATATTTAGGGGGTGCTAGGAAGATTCTTGGGATAGAGATTCACGGGGATAGGGGAGCTACAAAACTATGGCTCTCCCAGAAAAGCTATGTTGAAAAGATCTTAGAGAGATTTGATATGAGCAATGCTAAAGTAGTGAGCACTCCATTGGCAAATCACTTCAAGCTTTCCCTAGATCAGTGTCCAAAGACAGATGAAGAGAAGAAATACATGTCAAAGGTTCCATATGCCAGTGCAGTGGGTTGCTTGATGTATGCTATGGTTTGTACTAGACCGGACTTGGCACAAGCAGTTAGTCAAGTATGCAAGTACATGTCGAAACCAAGAAAGCAGCATTAGGAAGCAGTCAAATGGATTTTCAAATATTTGAAGGGGACTAAAGGTCTCGATATCATGTTTGGCAGCCAACATAGAAAGCCTTCATTTATTGAATATTTTGATTCAGACTATGCAGGAGACTTGGATGATAGAAGGACCACAACTGGGGTTGTCTTGACCCTTGCAGGTGGACCAATTATGTGGAGATCATTAGTTCAGTCTGTTGTTGTTATGTCCACAACTGAATCAGAGTACATGGCAGTTGGTCAAGCTTCTAAGGAAGCCCTTTGGCTTATGGGGCTGATAAATGAGTTAGACACTGAGCATGTTGGAGTTCCACTTTATTGTGATAGTCAGAGTGCTATCTTCTCGCCAAAGAACCAGGTATATCATGCTAGGACCAAACATATTGATGTGAGATTTCACAAGATCAGAGAGTTGGTAGCTTGTGGGAAGATACTATTGTAGAAGGTTCACACATCAGAAAATGCAGATGATATGCTAATCAAACCGGTTATCGTCGACAAATTCAGGCATTGCCTGAGCTTGCTGAACATTCACTAATGCTGGACTATGGAGTGCCCCCAACCTAATGGCGGAAGATGGAGATTGATGATATTTGTCAAGGTGGAGATTGTTGTGCAATGACTCATATCTCTATATAATAGCAATACAAGTTATGGGCTTGGGCTGATGTAAAGGTTGGGGTAGAGGGCTATATATATTTATGTTATGTAAACCTAATGTAACAAGGAGAAGAATAGTCAAACACTAATCCTTATTCTCTAATAATATATAGTGGTAGCCGCTCAACACTCCTAGGGACGTAGGCACAATTGGTTGAACCTTATTACCACATTTCTTGTGTTATTCTCGTGTCTCTGTACTCTTTACTTTTGATTGTTCGCTTATTCCCGACACTTTGTTGATTCTTTGAGTACCTTGATCGGTGGAGAGATTTTAGACGATATGTTAAATCCAGAAGAGGTGACACTTTATATTCATTAATTTTAACTCATCATGAATGTTGGTTTAGAACTTATACTCCTAATTGCTTGTTTGAATGTTGTTGATGATATCAAAGATTGATATTGGTGAATAAATTGGATTAATATGCATTATATCATGAAAAGATAAAGCTAAAGAGATATGGATCTCTTCAAATAACATACACAGTCATGCATCATATGAATTTCCTTGACTTGATTATTAAATTAGATTGTCTGCTTTTCGAGGATATACATTGTTAATCCGCATGTCTACCCTGTTATAATTTCATACTCTTGTAATTCCACATATTTATGAATTTGGATAGGAATAAATTGACCTTAAATCAACGTGAGAGTAAACTTAAAGAGATGTAATTGTTGTGTTTATCAAAAAAATTAATATAATATGAACCTAAGCAAGTTAACTTGCTACTCAAGTAGATAGATGGTACACTAAATGCAAGCCAAATGCAGGACAGAATGTGCCTATACATCAACACGATATGGTAAGATCTAAACACAATATAATAACACTACCCAACTTTAATCATGTTTGTATGTAGGTTGTGGTTAAAACAGAAACCAAAGGCTAGAACCAGTGCAGTAAATACATAAATCAGTGGAGCAAGGACTTGGACCATTAGTGATAATTTTCACCATTTAATAAGAGAGAGACCAAAGCAATTGTTGGATTCTTTGATGAATGTATGTAATAAGGGGATGTTGGATCTTGTGCTGGATCTATTGTCAGACATGAAGGGATGATAGTAGACATTCTTGAATATAGTAGAGCTCTCTAAAGAGCTTTGATACCATTAAAAAAATAGGAACTCCCTTTGATGATGAACAAGAAACAAAGAAGGGTGTAAACAAACCGAAAGAAAACAAGAGCCTCAAAGAAATATGTGTGATGCTTATTATTGATTTAAAAATGACTAACTTGGGTTACAAAAGAAGAGTATCACTATAAATATATATACAATCAGAAGACTAACATCTAAGACACCAAAAGACAAAACAGAAAGCCTAACAACTTAACTAACTAACATGACTAACACATTTAACACATATTTAATATGCCTAAAACAGAAGAGTGAATGGCTAGCTTCTGAACTGCAAGCATTACACATAACAACCTCACAACCTTTGGGCCTAATGGACTTATGACTTAGATAAGTAAGGCTGCATAGACTAGGAGAGCCCAAAGGCATGAAATAACTTTGGCTAAGGAGGCTGCACTGAATCTGAACAAGACTGCAGTGAGAATTATAGTCTTGGCAATCTTGAATACTTGTATCCATATCCTTATTGCCTTGATCCATGTCCTTGCACTGGTTCGAGTCCAAGTCCTTGCTCCACTGATTTATATGTTTGTTGCACTGGTTCAAGCCTTTGGTTTCTGTTTTAACCACAGCCTGCGTACAAACATGATTAAAGTTAGGCAGTGTTGTTATATTGTGTTTAGATCTTACCATACCCTACTGATGTATATGCACATTTTGTCTTGCATTTGGTTTTCATGCATTTGGTGTAGCATTTGTTTGCTTGAGTAGCAAGTTAACTTTCTTAGGTTCATGTTGTATTAATTTCTTTGAGTAGCAAGTCAATGAAGATGAGTTTGATCTCAAAACAAAAGCTAGAATTTGTAGATGGAAGCATACAAGCACCTCCCAAAACAGATGCACTCTACAAACCATGGGTAAGGGCCTACAACATTGTGATCTCTTGGATCACAAGGTCTGTCACTCCTTCAATTGCCCAAAGTATCCTATGGATGGATAAAGCCCATGGTGTATGGGAGGAACTATATGAGAGATACTCTCAAGGGAACCTTCTCAAGATTGTAGATCTACAAGACAGTATAGCAAGATTCAAACAGGGTGATCTCAATGTTTCAAAATACTTCACCCAAATCAAAATTCTTTAGGATGAGTTGGATAGTATGAGGTCTATTCCATGCTACACAAGTGAAGCTCTTCTTGACATCAAGAAGCACATAATAGAGGATATGATTAATAGATTTATCAAAGGACTGAATGAATCATACTCAGGTGTAAAGTCTCAAATCATGATGATTGGTCCTCTTCCAAGTATGAGGAAAGTCTTTGCTTTGGTCATCCAAGAAGAAAGACAGTTATATGGTCCATATTTTGACTCAAAGGCCATGGTGGCTTCAGGAAATTGGAAAATATGAGGGAATCTTGGTAGGAACAGCAACCAAGGTAGGCCAAATAACCCTGGAATAGGCAACAATTATGGGAGAAACTCTTGGAACAAGCCTAACAATTCTGGAAAATACTGCACTCATTGCAAAAAGGAGTGGACACACAGTGGATACCTGTTACAAGCTCCATGGTTTTCCAACAACTACCAAAACAGCAAGAATCAACAATCCAACTCTATTATGGCTGCAAATATCACAAATCCTGATGACAATGATAATCAATCACCAGACAATCAAGAAGCTCAACACAATGACACCATTTTTGGACTCAACAAACAACAATACCAAAGATTAGTTAGTTTACTTCAATAGCAAGCTAACACAAAGACAACAAAGTCTGATGAAGCAAATGTACTAACTGCAACATCAGTTGCTCTTCGTGAACAGATTCCAGGTATCTCTAAACTTAGATATCAGTTTATAACTTGGATATTAGATAGTGGTGCAACAAACCATATAAATTCTAGTTTGTCTAATTTTTCAACACATAAGAAGATAAATCCAGTAAGGATAAAACTGCAAAATGGAAATAAGGTAGTGTCTCATATTGCAGGCAATATTGTCATCACATATACTCTCACTATTCATGATGTATTATACTTACCTACTTTCAACTATAATTTACTTTCCATAGCAAAGCTCATTTCCAAATCATGTTGCATCCTATCTTTTGACACTTCTTCATGTTTGATACATGAGAAGAATTCATTGAAGAGGATTGGTACAGTTAGGCTAACTAATGGATTATATGTGTTGAAGACCTCTAGATTTCACCAACATATTAATATCTCTATTGCCAACTATCCAAGTATTCCTAATTCAAGTCTTTAGCATTATAGACCTGGACATCCATCCTCTACTTGTATGGATACAATAAGGACTGGTTTTCAATTTATTTCTTTTAATAAGGATCATATATGTGATATTTGTCATCTATCAAAACAAAAGAAACTTCATTTTCCTTTAATTCATAGTAACTCTTTACAATGTTTTGACATAATACATGTTGATATATGGGGGCCATTGGCCATCCCCTCTGTACAAGGTCACAAGTACTTCATGACTATAGTAGATGATTATGCTAGATTTACTTGGATTTATTTGATGAAAACCAAATGAGAAACTTCTAACAACTTACAAAGCTTTATCAATATGATTCATACCCAATTTAATGCCTAGATCAAAGTTGTTATAAGTGATAATGGACCTGAATTTGCCATGAAATCCTTTTACTCTAATAAAGGCATATTACGTCAAACTTCATGCATTTACACTCCTCAACAAAATGGCATTGTTGAGAGAAAACACCAACATCTAGGACATCTTAGGACCAAGTTAAATTGTAGGGCTGACAAGGGTGTTTTCCTTGGTTTCAAGGAAGGTGTAAAAGGCTTCATAATTTTGAATCTGAAAACTAAAGCCTTAAAAGTTAGTACAACTGATATATTTTATGAGAATGTCTTCCCTTATAAGTCTGCTCAAGGCTCTGAGCTCCTAAAAAATCTGTCCAGTGAACTTCCTAATGAAACTATATATTAAGATGTCTTCTTCATCCCTAAGGAATTTGAAAATATGGATCAAACTGTCAATGACACCTCTTCTCATCAGAACTATCATAACCCTCAAACCTTGCCACATAACTCGGGCATTGGACACCCTGATGAAACTCAAAATGATTAGGAAAACCAACCTACTAGTGTTAGAAGAAGTAGTAGGGCCACTAGAATGCCTAATTATATGCATGATTATCACTATGCTCTTCTAAGTGATACCAGTATCCCTCAAACCAATACCAAGTATCACTTATCTTGATATCTCAATTATAAGTCTTTTTCCTCATCTTACAAAGCAAGGATCTTATCCCTTACCATTCAGAGAGAACCTAAAACCTATCACCAAGCCATTAAATACCCTTATTGGCAGGTTGCTATAGATAAAGAACTTTTAGCTTTGCAACAGAATAATGCTTAGTTTTTGACTGATTTACCTTATGATAAGATTGCTATTGGATGTAAGTGGGTTTTCAAAATAAAATATAAGGTAGATGGGAGCATAGAAATGTACAAAGCAAGGTTGGTAGCAAAGGGGTTCACACAAACAGAAGGGGTAGACTATATGGAGACTTTCTCATAGTTCCAAAGATCACCACTGTAAGATTACTCTTATCCCTAGCTTCTATTCATAATTGGCTTCTTAAACAATTAGATGTTAACAATGCATTCTTGCATGGTGACCTAATTGAAGAAGTCTATATGGTTGTTCCTCCTAGCCTTAAAACTCACAATTCCAATCAAGTTTGTAAATTAGAAAAATCTTTGTATGGTTTAAAATAAGCTAGTAGACAATGGTTTCCTAAGCTCTCAACCTTTCTTTTAAAGTATGGATATCACAAAGCCAAAGTGGGTCACTCTTTATTTATAAAGTGGACCTCAAAGAACTCTACTACAGTTATTCTTGTCTTTGTAGATGATATAATATTAGCTGGTAACAACATCGGTGAGATTGATAATCTCAAAATTGTCCTAGACAAAACCTTTAAAACAAGATTTAGGAGATCTCAAGTTTTTCCTTGGCTTTGAGATTGCAAGAAACCAATCTGGGATAACTATGAACCAGAGAAAGTATGCTTTAGAAATCATTTCAGATGCTGGAATGATTGGTTGTAAGCTAGCCTCAACCCCTATGGTTAATGGTACTCACTTATGTCAAGATAATGGCAATGCATACTCTAGTCCCTCAGCCTATAAAAGACTCATTGGCAGGCTAATATACCTAACCAATACTAGGCTAGACATAAGTTTTTCCATCCACTAACACACATCACAATACAGCCTTGAGAGTCTTAAGGTATCTTAAAGGATCACCAGCCTTAGGTTTATTTTTCCCTCATAGTTCATATGTCCATATCAAGGCTTACATTGATAGTGATTGGTCTTCTTGCCCAGACACTAGGAGATCTATTAGTGGTTACTGTATTTACTTGGAAGATTCTTTAATATCCTAGAAGGCTAAGAAACAGAGAATTGTATCAAGAAGTTCTTGTGAGGCAGAGTACAGAGCCATGACCATTACCTCTTGTGAAATCACTTGGATTACTTATTTCTTAGAAGATTTGTAAGATTCTTTTCATACCTCTGCCTTACCTTATTGTGATAACCAATCTGCCATATACATTGCCTCTAACCCTGTGTTTCATGAAAGAACAAAACACATAAAGGTGGGTTGTCACACAATAAGAGAAAAATGTTGTGTAGGATTTATCAAATTATTGTATATTCCTTCTAATATTCAATTGGTAGATGCTTTGACAAAGGCTTCAGGAGTTCAAGAATACCTCGCCATTCACTCCAAGCTGGGACTCATAGATATATGTGCCCCATCTTGTGGGGGTATCAAAGAAATTAATACAGCATGAACCTAAGCAAGTTAACTTGCTACTCAAGCAAACAGACGCTACACCAAAGGTTGTACATCACTACCTAACTTTAATCATGTGTGTATGTAGGTTGTGGTTAAAACATAAACCAAAGGCTCGAACCAATGTAGCAAAGACATAAATCAGTGGAGCAATGACTTGGACTCGAACCAGTGCAAGGATATGGATCAAGGCAATAAGGATATGGATACAAGTATTCAAGATTGCCAAGACTGCAATTCTCACTGCAGTTTTGTTCAGATTCAGTGTAGTCTCATTGGCCAAAGTTATTTCATGCATTTGGGTTCTCCTAGTCTATGCAGCCTTAGTTATCTAAGTCATAAGTCCATTAGACCTAGAGATTGTGAGGTTGTTATGTGTAATGCTTGCAATTCAGAAGTTAGTCATTCACTCTTCTGTTTTAGGCATATTAAACATGTGTTAAGTGTGTTAGTCATGTTAGTCAATAAGTTAAGTTGTTAGGCTTTCTATTTTGGCTTTAGGTGTTTTAGATGTTAGTCTTCTGATTGTATATATATTTGTAGAGAGACTCTTCTTTTGTAACCCAAATTATTCATTTTTCAATCAATAATAAGCATCAAGAATATTTCTTTGTGGCTCTTATTTTCTTTCGGGTTGTTTACACCCTTCTATTTCTTGTTCACATCAAAAGGAATTTCTATTTCTTTGAGTGTTTAATGAGTAAATGCAATATATAAGAATGGACGAGAACTGAATGTTTGAAATAAAATTTGACTACCTTCTATTGTACCCAAGTAAGAGAGTAAACAAAGGGAATAGTTATCCACTTACTAAAGACAAAAGAAGGCTAAGAACAAATTATAAGTAAACAAATAAAGAAAGACTTAAATATTAACAAACATAATTATGATTTAAACATTATAATTTTGTTTGGGTAATTAACGCAATCCAATAAAAATAAGGCTTAATTATTGTTATTATATATTTCAATTTTCAAGTGTCAATAGTTGTATAGTCTATAAACAAGACCATTAATGCAGCCGGTAGTTAATTATTTGATAAAATTGGGAAATAAGTGTATCCTGCTAAGGAAAATGTCAAGGTGTCCTATTTCTATTCGTGCATGAATCCTATGCATTGCATCAAATTAACCTCTCCGAGACCTCTTGTACTCCATCAATAAAAACTTTTGCTGATAAAAAATAAGAGTAATATAAAAAGAGGGGAATTGATGATAAAAAATAAACAAATAATAAATGATTAAAAAATGTCGTGTGGAAACTCTCTCCATTTTTCTCTATTTTTTTGTATGTTTTTTCTGTTTGATGGTCAACAATTTTTTCAAACAAAATTAATTTTAGTATTTTACCATCATAGAGGTTGCGGTTATTTCAATTTGTTAAGGAAATAAAGAGATTCTGAATTAAAATAGAGAGATGGAGAATAAGATGAAATCCATAGGAGAATGGCTTTATTAATAAATTGTAAATAACATATTTCTATTAATTCATAAACTGATATCTACGTTAAACTAACATGACATAAATGACATAAGGAGTATATATTTTACTAATAATTTAAGATATTTTGAAATTTTAACCTAAAAGTATTTCTATTTCTAAATTAAGAATGAATTGAACATTTTTTATATTTCCAATATACTGAATTTAATACTTCTTTTATTTAGTATTAACTGTTAAATAATTTAGACTAAAATATTTGAAGGATTTAACATTACACTACTCATGCATATCTCTAATTCTGTCATATTAAGTAGAAACTACAAATATCTTTTTTGGCTAATTTATTTATTCGCTAGAGATGAAAAAGACATAGGTGAATGAGGTCCTCTATAAAGGCTGGGCCATTATGGAGTTATGGTCACATGTTTCACTTTAAATTAAAGCAAAGTGCATATTAGCACACAATACTCTTTGAGGAGAAAAAAACACTTGTGTGTATGCTACCTCTTTTCTTCTCTCTCAAAAAATTCAAAGAATAAAAGAGAGTGAGATTTCACTAAAGATTATTGAACCAATGGAAGAGGGGAGGGTAGTGATGAGTGACTACACACAAGATGGAAGTGTGGATCTTAAAGGGAAACCTGTTCTCAAATCCAAAAGAGGTGGTTGGAAAGCTTGTTCCTTTCTTGTTGGTAATTAACCATTCTCTCTCCATCTTTCTATATTGTCGTTTTCACATGTTTCAATTCATAACTAATTTCCTCAAACCTTGGAAGTATGATGTTTTGATAATGGGTAACTCTGAAAAAAGAAGATAATATTAAAGATAAATTTGTTCTTAAAATGAATAAGTAGAATATGACAAATATTGTCTCGCGAAAACATATCATGTGAATTAAAAAATTTAAATATTTTTTATTTTTTATGTTTTTGCTTCATTATCATTGAGCGATAACAAGATTTGGGATAAAAGATTTATGTTCGAATGAGTAAATATATCTTAGTGTGAGATTTCAACCTTAGCCATGTTTGCTTCTTAGCATAAGCTCATGTGTTTTCAAAACTATATACACAAAGCGACATACATGCTTTTTGTCTATATTTAATTAACTTGGTACCTAAACTTCAGCTACTTTTGCAGCTCTCTTCATCATCTATAACACGTAGTTGAGAAGTAGGTTTTGTAACTTGCTCCATTTTTTAACCTCTTTCTAGTAATAGGCATGAACGAGCAAAAGTGTATTGAGTAACATCAAGTAGTTTAGAAGAAAGTCGTACACATAAAATATATTGGCTTGTGATTATGATTTTGTTATAAGAAAATAATGTGAAGGGACTATTTTCATCCAAATAGGCACATTTTCATGCATAAATCAAATATGGAATCCTTCCTTAGGATGTAACAATATAGTTTTAAACTACACTCCATAATTATAATTGTGTTGTAATATTATGATTTTAGAAGTCTCAATTACGACATAGTAATAGTAATTATGGTCTTATCGGATGTATTTCAATAAACGTAATGTAACACAATTGCAGTTTAGAACACAGTATGTACCTAAAATCTGCCTATTGATTTGGTAGAATGCTTTCATGTTGCAATGCAGTGTATGAGATATTTGAAAGAATGGCATATTATGGGATATCATCAAATTTGATACTATATTTGACAAAGAAGCTTCACCAAGGTACAATCACTTCATCAAACAATGTCACAAATTGGGCTGGTACCATTTGGTTAACTCCCATAATAGGTGCCTATGTTGCTGATGCTCACCTTGGTAGATATTGGACTTTTGTTGTTGCCTCCATCATTTATCTATTGGTATATTATGCCTTTCTCTCACATTTTAACTCTCTCTCTCTAATCCTTTTTGAAAATATTGAAATATCATAGTATAGAAGATTAACAACTACAGTTTTTATACTAATAACATCATTATTTGTGTAAAGAAGCAACTAATCTTTCATATACCAACAACGAGTAACCTAGTTATCGAGATATATTATCATTATATTGGTTCGAGTTGTCCTTTTTTGAATGTCTTTAAATTTTCTAACGAACATAGATTGTTTTTTCTCTTAATTTTATTCTGTTCATCAATGAGAAAAAATAATATTTTTTAGATTTTTGAAGGAGACTTAAGATTGTATAATTATAATGTTATTTAAAAAAACTAGGCAGAGTGAGACTCATCCCAAGTAATAGAAAAGTAAGTTCTTTTTTTTTTAGTTTTAATGGTAAAACTGTAATCTAAATTTAACTAATAAGAATATAAAATTCATTTTAATTTGTGTATTTTTTTTGTTTAACTATCTCTCCATTATTGAATATGAGTCTTCACTCTCTGCTTATTAGTATGTGTAATTTGGTTAAAGGGTCTTACAATAAAAAACAGAGAGACTATATGGTATCATATTTATTTTATTTTTGAAAATGATCTTCTCATTTATTTAGTACCTAAAAAACCATTGCATTTACTACATTCCTTCAGGTCCTTTTTGTAAGATCATCTTCATATTGATTTTTGTCCTTTTTATAGGACTCATTTTAAATTTCTAAGCACTTTAATTTAGTCTGTTACTAAATACGTAGAGAGAACATGGGTGATAAATATTTATGAAGATCTTTTTGGTGCACCTAATTTTAGACACATTAAATTAAAATTATCACATTTACTTCTCTTTCTAATCTTCATGAAACAACACAAAAGTATATTATAAAAATCAGGTCAGACTATTCTCTATTAATGCAGAGGGAATTATTATTTTTCTCTTTAATTTTAATGATAAAATTATCTTTTTATAATAGATATAAAAATATAAGTGTAATTGCATATGACTTTTTCTTTATTTTTTGATACCATTTCTTTCTTCAATATTGAAGAGAAGTCTCATTAATAAAAAAAAGGAGCAACTACTACTCTGACTTTCCCTCGGAGGTTTTCTAATAAATGTTTCTTCAACCAACACCAATAGTGAACAGATAAATTAGATAGGATTTAATGACATTTTTCTTTCTAATAAATGCTCACAATTGAATTTTGCAACCACCAATTGTGTACAGACAACCGAGATAGGACTTCATAATGTATTGCCTGATTTTCAACTCCATCCTTAAACTTATTAAAACCTATTAATGTTTTGAAAAAACACATTAAGAAATAATTATGTGATTTAAATTTTTGGTATATTCCCACTAAATATACATTAAATCATAACCGAATCATATTCATCATTTTATATTATATATTATACATAAAGTTTCTATAAAAAATTTATCTATGTGTATTAAAATTCAAAAGAGAATAATATATTAATTATAAGATTAATACTGAGATATGAAGGACTAAATTGGAAATAATATATTAGATAAAATAAATAAAGGTATAATTGAATAAAAAATATTTAAATATTAAGTTTCTAAAACATCAAGACATGTCAAAGAAAAGTTGCATGATAAAACATCAATCTTTGAGAAAAGATTAGAGTAATTGCATTATGGATGCAAAAGAACATCTTTAGCAATATAAGACACATGTTAACGAACTATAACAGCGAAGTTTCATTGAAGAATTATAGGTTTATCATTTTTTAAATATGAGACACTTTGTTTTTTTCATAAAGATATGTTTTTAATGATATTTTAGCATGTGCGTCATGGCACACACTATAAAAAGTTTGTAGAGATATTTGAATTTTCTGAGAAAGTTTGTAGAGATATTATTAGTGTAAATTATTTTAAACTAATAATATAATCAACACATTCAATAATTATTTTTGAGTTGTATATATTATGTTAAGGTGATAATTAAAATGGGGTTTCCTAGAATATTAGTTTTTCAAAATCTACATAAGATAGCTTTTGGTGTAAGGATCGAGACGGCGTGAGCATAGTCTGCATAGATAGTGTATACTTGTATTTATACTTGTACTATTTGCATATCTACTAATACCCAATAATTTTCAATTTTAATTATATTTTTATACATTTTATAATAATTAATATATAAAAATAATTACTACTTGGATAATATGATATGTATATGATAATTTTATAATTATAGTTCCATCACTAAAATTTATTATGAAATAATAATAAAATAGACAAAATATAATATTAAATAATAAAAAAAGTATAAAATATATGAAATATGTAATTAAAATATATATGTGGGTATCTACAAGGTAGGTAATATGATACTCATTTTTATTCCTAAGTTATTTTTGTGGGTATCCAATTTTAACTGATACCATTTTTCCATTCCATAGAGTTGTCAATAATTATTTCCCAATGCTTTCTTAAAATTTAATTGAATGACTAGTTAAGTCAACTAAATTTTCAAACAACTCATTAAATAATTTAGCTATATAACTATAGGTATTTAACAACAAACTCATAACTTTAGCTTCAAAATTATAAGTTATAATATGATTGATGATATACTATATACACAAAGCTTGTTTGAGAATAACATAAAATAATACTAGGACAAGAGTATCCACTTAACAGAGAATTTCAAGCTCATTTTCCTCTCAAATCTCACAAATCATAAAATATATATATATATAAACAATGAACGATAAATTCATAATATAAAAAAGATACACAGAAAGTATATATATATATATATATATATATATAAACAATGAACGATAAATTCATAATATAAAAAAGATACACAGAAAGTACATAACATTGCTTCTCCGTTATCAATTAGAAAATACTAGCATTGCATAATTTATTTAAAATTAATATAAACTCAAACTTTGAATTTACTACATTATTTAGAACTGAACTTAAATAATCACATACTTTTTAACTCATAATTGAATTACTTTCCAGTCTCTTTTTTGCAAAACTAATTACATTGAAAATAAGTCATGTCATATACTCATATTCTTAATTTCATTTTTTTATCACATTGAACTTCATTGTTCCAACTTTCAAGTCAAGTTAGGAGTAAAATAAAAGATTAGCAAATCTCAACTTAAATATTATTATTTTTATTATTAAATAAAATATAAAAATTAAAAGATATAAATTAAGTTCATGTTGTAGCGGAAGATCCATGAAGAAAATATAATGGAGAAAATGTAATAGAGAAAATGACACCGAGAATTTTATGTGGTTCAGCAAATTGCATACGTTCACGGCTGAAGAGCAACAAGAATATTTCACTATGATAAAAAGAAATACAATTGTTTTACTCACTTCCCAAAACTCAAGTACACTCAATTTCACTCTCACTCAAGTATTTCTCAAACATTCAAATATTTCTCACAATATTAGAATAAGAGAAAAAGAAGAGAGAATATGCACTAAGCTAAGTATTTGATATGTCTTACAATGGCTTGGAGCACTCCTATATATAGTCAAAGTTCTTGAAGATTATGTGGCCCAAACGAAAATAACATTAATGTTGATTTAACCATAACCACTTCCTTTTTTATTGGCTCAAGAAAGTTTTTTCATTATCTTTTTTCTTTTAACTAATATTCAATAAATCTCCACCTTGTCTGGACTTGGTAGTTGGAACTGACTTCATCATCATGTCCGTCGGATTATTTGCAATGGGTATTTTCTCCATTGTCACAATTCTTTTCTCCACGATATCTCTGATAAAGTGCATCCAAACATCAATATGTTTAGTTCTTTCATAATACATTGGACTCTTTGTCAGATGTATAGCACTTTGACTATCGTAGTAGATAATTGTTTCTTCGAGTTGTATATCCAACTCTTCAATTAGTCCATTCTCCCAGATGGTTTCCTTTACAGCTTATGTTACTGCAATGTACTTCGCTTTAGTTGTAGACAAAGCAACAATTGATTGTAGTGTTGCTTTCCAATTGATGGTACAACCACACAGTGTAAAGACATATTCGGTGAGCGGTCTTCGCTTATCAAAATCTCCGGCATAATCCAAGTCAATGTATCTGATGATCTTGCCTCCAACATGTTTGACTTTTCCATATAAAAGCCTTATATTGGAGGTATCTTTCAGGTAGCGCATAATCCACTTCACAACTTTCCATTGAACTTTACTAGAACTTGTCATATATGTGCTTATCGCACTTACTGCATGTGTAATATCTGATCTAATGCATACAATGACATACATGAGACTGTCAACCGTACTAGCATAAGGTACACTTTATATCTCCTCTTTTTCATTCTCAGTTTATGGACACAAGATCATTGAAATTTTAAAATGAGTCGCCAATGGAGTAGTGATTGGTTTAGCATTTTGTATGTCAAAGTGTTCCAATACCTTCTCAATGTACTTTTGTGACAGAATGAGTGTCCCCTCTTTTCTATCCCTCTGAATCTCCATTCCCATAATTTTCTTTCCAGCTCCTAAGTCCTTCATTTCAAACTCTGAGCTCAATTGAGCTTTCAAGTTTCTAATTTCTGACATATTCTTGCATGCGATCAACATGTCATCAACCTATAAAAACAAATATATGAATGACTTATCTGCAAGCTTATTTTAGTAGATGCAACTATCATGTTCACTTATGGAATAGCCCTTTTCAAGCATGAATGTGTCAAATCGTCGATACCATTGTATGGAAGATTGTTTTAGGCCATATAAAGATTTCTTCAGCAAGAAAATATGATCTTTCATCCCATGAACTTCAAATCCTTCAAGTTGTTTTTTGTAGATTTGTTCCTCCAACTCACCATGTAAGAATTTTCGTTTTGACATCTAGTTGCCCAAGTTCTAGATCAAATTGAGCTACAACGACAAGTAGGACGCAAATAGAGCTATATTTTACTATAAGAGAGAAAACTTCATTGAAATCAATGTCTTCTCTTTGTGCAAAACCTTTGGCCACTAATCGCGCCTTGAATCTTGCATCTTCAACTCCAAGGATTTCTTCCTTCTTCTTAAACACTCATTTATATCCAACAATCTTTTAAGCGTTCGACCACTTCACAAGAACCCAAGTATGATTCTTATGAAGAGACTCAATTTCCTCTATCAAGGCAAAAATCCATTTGGAAGCTTATTTGTTGTTAATAGCTTCTTCATATGATTGTGGTTCACAATTGCTGATATTATCAGCAACATTTAGAGCGTATGACACTAGATCAGCATAGCCATATATATCTGCAGGTTTTATATGTCTCCTTTGTTTAACCCTAGCCAAATGTTAATGCTGCAATTAGGAGATATCAGTATCAATACATACATCATGGACTTCTTCTTCTTGATCAAGTATTTTTTTCTTTTGTTGGCTCCCCCTCAAACTCCACCTTCTCCAAGATATTAGGATCTTCATTTTCATTTGATGAATATGTATGAGGCTTTAGCATTTCAGATTCATAAAAAGTAACATCTCTACTAATAATGAACTTTTTTTCTTTGGTCACCATAACTTATATCCTTTCACACCATCAGGATATCCAAGAAAAATATATTTCAATGCTCTTGCTGATTTTTCCTTCTTAGTTATGAGTATATGCAGGACAACCAAATATCCTCAAATTTTCATAATTTGCCGGAATACCCGGCCATATCTCTTCTGAAGTTTTGAAACTAATGGTCATTGATGGACATCTGTTGATTAAGTAACAAGTTATATTGGCAGTTTCCGCCTAAAATTATTTTGGCAATCAAACATTTGACAATATACATCTTGTCCTTTCAAGTAAGGTTCTGTTCATTCGTTCTACAAGTCTATTTGTTGTGGAGTGTGGCTCACGGTATAATACCTGACAATACCGTGATCCATGCAAAAATTTCTGAATTCCCACCGCAGAATTCTAGACCATTGTCAGTTCTCAGTCTCTTGATCGTTCTCTCAGTTTGTTTTTCGATCAAGGTTTTTCATTGTTTGAACTTGACAAATGCTGCACTTTTATGTTTCAAAATGAAGATCCACACCTTCCTTGAATAATCATCAATTAAATGTTAACATGTATCTGCCACCACCATGAGAAAGTACTTGGGGAGGACCCCACAAGTCAGAATGTACATGATCCAACATGTCTCTTATTCAATGAACTGCAATATTGAATTTTATCTGACACTGCTTTCCAAAAACACAGTGTTCACAAACATGACCATACAGTAATCCTTGTTTGGCCAACTCGGCTAGACCTCTTTCACTAACATGATCCATTCTCAGATGCTATAGTTTGGTGACATCATAATCAGATATTGAGGAGATAGTAAAACACTCGTGATTGTGTTTTCTTGTAACATATAGAGACTATTCTCTTTCTTTCCTTTCATTACAACCATATCGCCTTTAGATATTCTTATAGCTCCACCTTCACCTTTGTATCTATAAACTTTTGAATCTAGCGTTCCTAAGGAAATCATATTTTTATTTAATTCTGAAACATGTCATGCATCTCGCAACATCCTTACCATTCTGTCGAACATCTTGATTCTAATTGTATCGATGCTAATGACCTTGTAGGGAGCATTATTTCCCATAAGGACCTTGCCCCCATATAAGGGTTGGTAAGTGGAAAACCAACCCTTAATGGGACACATGTAATACGAGCATCCAGAATCAAGTATTCATTCATCTTTTGAGTCATGCTCTGAGACTATTAATGCATCTACATTATCATAGCCATTTGCTACAGCTGCATCTCCATATTCATAAATATTTTCCTTGCCTTTGGGCTCTGGGCAATTCTTTCTTATATGCCCCTCCTTGTGACAGTGAAAACATTTATACTTTCTAGGTTTCGCTTTAGACTTCGACCTAGATTTCCCTATTTCACCAAATTCATTTCGTCTATCTATTCTTCCTCTAGCAAAGAGACTTTCACCTGAGGCTTTAGATCTTGAATCTGATACTCTTTTCTTTAGTTCTTTCGAGTGCAATGCCGCCTTTACTTCATCCAAGGTCAGATCTTCTCGACCATACATCATGGTGTTGATGAAGTGCTCGTAAGAACTTGGAAGGAAATATAGTAGAAGAATTGTTTGGTCTTCATCTTCAATTTTAATATCGATATTCTTTAGATCAAGAATAATTTTGTTAAAATCAACCAAATGATCTTTTATGGGCTTTCCTTCCTGCATTTGAAGAGTATATATTCTTTTCTTCAAATACAGCATGTTGGTAAATGACTTCGTCATGTACAGGCTTCCCAACTTCAAATATAATGAAGCAGCTGTAGTTTCATCTAACATTTCCCGCAAAACTTCATCTCTCAAACACAACAAAATTGCACTATAAGCTTTTCCAATGTTTCATCATTCTCGTCATCGATCAGACTCTATGGTAGCTTGTTTCTACCTTCCAAGGCTTTGCTCAAGCCTTGATGAACTAGCAGAGCTTTCATCTTCAATTGCCAGAGGTTGAAATCATTTCCTCCATTAAATTTCTCCAAATCAAATTTAGCACACGCCATGATAACCGTACACTAGAACAATGTTGTAGTCCATGAATATACACCAGGAAAATTCCCAGGAAAGAGAGGTGGGTCTTAACAGACACACTTAAATATCGGGTCTTTCTTATGACAGAACTTTCCTAGACATACACTTTCACACTACTATACTTTTCTAGTAACAAGAATAATTCTTTTCTAGTGTGCAAGATCAAACAATGATGCGAACATAGAGTATACTAAGAATTTTCTTTTAGATTGTACGACTTAGCATGCAAGAGCTCTACAAGTTCTGATACCACTTGTTAGACCAGACTGCGACCGGGGAGCCTCCAACCACCAGGGAGTTCCATTGTTACCAGGGTATGGGAAGAGCCACATGTGAGACACCACATCTTGAACCAAAACCTTAAGGCATTAGTTTCATAGGTCATTCCTACTTATAAATTTTTTCACTCCTCCTTGCATATCCAATTTAGGACTTCACACTTGAATAAACTCAACAATCTCCCCCTCAAGTGTGGGTACCACACACTTTCCAATCTGCCCCATCTTAAGTCCACCATGTCCAAGCTGAACCATCAGCTTTGATACCAGTTTGTTGGAGCGAAAGACTCATAGAGAAAATGACACCGAGAATTTAATGTGGTTCAGCAATTTGCCTATGTCCACTATTGAAGAGCAACAAGAATATTTCACTACGATAAAAAAAATTACAAGTGTTTCACTCACTTCCCAAAATCCAAGTACACCTAATTTTACTCTCCTCAATTATTTCTCAAACACTCAAATATTCCTCACAATATTAGAACAAGAGAACAAGAAGAGAGAATATGTACTAAGCTAAGTATTTGGTGTGTCCTTTAATGACTTGGAACACTCCTATTTATAGTCAAAGCTAAGATTATATGGTCAGAGGAAAAGAACATTAATGTTGGTTTCACCATAGTCACTTCATTTTTGTTTGACACAAGAAAGTCTTTTCATTATCTTTTTCTTTTAGTCAATATTCAAAAGTTCCAATTTGAATATTATTAAATAATATCAATGATTTATTAAATTTAAAATATAAAAATTTTGAGTTTTGATGTTAAAAGTAACATATGGAGGATAGATAATTCCTAAAATTGCTTTCATTCATGAATGTCATCACGCAATTAATAAATTAGTAAAATATTAATTTGGTCCTCCAAATAAAATGACTATTAAATAAGCCTTGAAATTCTAAAATGGCTATTTGTTTTTCTATAGAACTTTTTCGCATAAAAATAATTGTAATTTGAAGGTTTTTATTAATATTATTATTGTAAAACTAAATACATAAATCTATTTATTCCTCAAATGTATTATTTCCTACTAAAACTAAGTTTGTTTTTTAATGTGCACCAATGTCATATTTTTAGTAATAAATAAAAAAGTCAAGTTTTAGTGAGAAAATTAAATAAATATAGCAGTTCTCAAAATTATAATCTACCACTTTTCAACGAAAAATTCCTTTGTATTGCTAAAAATTACCCTTTTGATCACACATTAAAAATCCCAAAAAATATTCTTTTTAATTTCTTATTTTAAGCCATTAGAATTGAGATAAACAATATCATATTTCAAAGAAACTGAGACTTGACCCAGTGAGCGAAAGTGTATTGCAAGCAATATATTAAAAAGTGTATTAAACTTGGCTGCAATAATTTTCCCCAGCTATGTTACTTGGATCAAGAATTGCTCTCTTAATTTTGTTCTAAAAATAATTTCGGTACATAATAGCCACCATTAAACAAATACAAAATTCCTTCTATATGGATTCTATCCTTTTTAAACAAATTTCAAACATGTAGTTAGAAACACTTTTTAAAATTTGGTTATGGTTGCAATAGTGATTACGGTTATTATAATTATGATCATGATTGTAATTATGATAATTGTGGTTATTGTAATGTAAATTTCTGTGATTAAAATAATATTTTTAAATTTGATACTGTTCGATGAAGTTTAGGAATAGCAACATGACAGATGAGGGTCGGGTTTGTATTTATCCAACTTTGAACCCGAAATCCAAAATACGAAATCCAAAACCAGAATCTGAATTAAGCAAGGTTAAAAATAATGTTATAATCCCCAAATCAATCGGATTTTGTGTAACCCGAACCCAATGACAACCCACCTGAAACATATATTTATATATATATATAGGTTCTACTTATGTGTCAAATTTCTACAGGTTTTATATATGAATTTATGTTACTTTTATAATTTAACATATATTAATTGGGTTTGGGGAAGGTTCGGGTAGAGTATCAACTATAATGAACCCAAACCCAAATTCAGTTACATCAGGTTCCTGTTAAATTCGAGTTTGGTTTAGACGGGTACCGTGAGTTCGGCTTTCATTTATAATCCCTAATGAAATTGTGTTGTAGTAATTGCACCATTGTGATCAATGTCACTCCGCAATTGTGGTGTGATTCGATTGTGACGATCACTGCAACTGTAATATTGTAAACAAGTAATGCGATCCGCAATTTAAAACAATGGTTACAAATAGTTAGTGTTTGATAAAAGTTAACTTCTTGAAGCTTTGTTAATGTTGGTTCAATGAATCATGTGTATTGGCATTGCAGGGTATGTTTCTACTCACATTATCAGTTTCCCTTCCCAGCCTAAAGCCACCTCAATGCCTAGAAGCTGATGTGACAAAGTGCAAAAAAGCCTCCACACTTCATCTTGCTGTGTTCTATGGTGCACTTTACACTCTAGCAGTAGGAACAGGTGGAACCAAGCCCAACATTTCAACCATTGGTGCTGACCAGTTTGATGATTTTGACCCCAAAGAAAAGAGCCATAAACTCTCATTCTTCAATTGGTGGTTTTTCAGCATCTTTATTGGGACACTTTTTGCAAACACTGTTCTTGTCTATATTCAAGATAATGTAGGGTGGACTCTAGGCTATGCTCTTCCAACTCTAGGCCTTGCAATCTCAATCATTATATTCTTAGTAGGCACACCCTTTTATAGACACAAGTTTCCCACAGGGAGTCCTTTTACTAAAATGGCTCAGGTCATAGTTGCAGCTTTAAGGAAATGGAAGGTGCCTGTTCCTACTGATTCTAAAGAACTATATGAGCTTGAGTTGGAAGAGTATGCTAAGAAAGGAAAATTCAGAATTGACCCAACTCCAACATTGAGGTATAAATTCTATCTCGCTTTCTTATATGTTTGGTGAGTTAAAATCATGGAAATAGTCTTTTTACTTTTTGGGGTAAAACTCTTACATCCGTCCTCCCCAGACCTTGCTAGTTGGAAGCTTCACTACAACATTCTTTATTTACAACAACAGTTAGAAACCGTTCCCAAATTTAGAAAAACTGTTCTCTTTATTATAGGCAATAGTTTTGTAACTGTGGTAATCTAAGGCGTTACCAAGTGACGATTTTTTTATCCACTTGATGTGAATATAATTTTGTTAATGTGCTTATAAATGCATATGTAGGTTCCTTAGCAAGGCCAGTGTCAATACTGGTTCAAGTAGTAAATGGATGCTATGTCCAGTTACTCAAGTAGAAGAAACTAAACAAATGCTAAGGATGATACCGATCTTGGTTGTTACACTTGTTCCTAGTACAATGGTTGCTCAAATAAGCACCCTCTTTGTGAAGCAAGGAGCTACACTTGATAGAAGCATTGGAAGCTTCAATATTCCCCCAGCAAGTTTGGGTGCATTTGTAACTCTATCCATGCTTATCTGTGTTGTGCTCTATGACAGTTTCTTTGTGAAGATTATGCAAAGATTGACTAAGAACCCAAGAGGGGTTACCCTTATTCAAAGAATGGGAATTGGACTCATATTCCACATAGTGATAATGATAATTGCATCTTTTACTGAAAGGTATAGGCTTAGTGTGGCAAAAGAACACGGGGTAGTAGAAAATGGAGGACTAGTCCCTTTGAGCATATTCATTTTGCTTCCACAGTATATACTTATGGGAACTGCTGATGCATTTGTAGAGATTGCAAAAGTTGAATTCTTCTATGACCAAGCCCCAGAAAGCATGAAGAGCCTAGGGACTTCATATTCAATGACTACATTAGGCATTGGAAACTTTTTAAGCACTTTTCTGCTCTCAACAGTTTCACACATCACTATGAAACATGGTCATCAAGGGTGGATTTTGAACAATCTCAATGCTTCTCATCTTGATTACTACTATGCACTTTTGGCAATACTTAACTTCCTAAACTTCATATTCTTCATGTTTGTTACAAAGTTCTATGTATACAAGGCTGAAGTTTCAGATTCAATAGAAGTGCTTGAACAAGAACTGAAGGAGAAGACAGCTATTGTGTCTAACCAAGTAATTCCAAGAGATTAGTTTATTGGAGGAATTGGAAAGTGTGAGCAATTTGTCTTACCCTGTTCAGTTTTTGAGAAATCTCATGCATCTTGAAAGAAGAACAAGGTTAGAATAAGAAATATAGTATGATGAACATGTGTTTTTGAAGCTAAAGTATTCAATTATTGTGTTAAGGTTTATGTAAGGAAAAATGTGGAAATTACATATGCAAGTTACTTCATTGATGTTCATGTAAAAGATGTCCAAAAAATAGCAGAAAAGGTATAAACAAAAATGTTTAAGGTTGGTTGTTGTTTTGGTAGTGACTAGGGGTCATGGGGTTAACATCCAAATGAAAATAAAGGAATTACCACATACAAGAAAAATGGTTAATTACAGCAACTAAATTTGGGAGTGGAGGATCCTCATAGCATCTTCATTCATTCTTATTTGGGCATTATTTTAAACAGAATGCATGGTGAACATCTCAAGAATATGCAAGACCAATTTCCATTTTTTATCTTACAACTTGAGTTTATTAATTATTCTGGAGGCATCATCTTTGGTCGAACAATGTGTGCCAATCCCATGTCATGCATTCCATGTGACCATTTAATTTAAATACCTAAGAGAAAAATTTGTATAAAGGCTTATGTAACACATCACTTTTGAAAACAACTACATTTTATGATGTTCGATGCTATCATTTAAGATTAAATTTAATTAGAATCAAAATAATGTGTTGTCAAGATCTTATTGATTGTCTCTACATGATTTCATCTCCATACAAGTCTTCTTTCTCAATAAGTAATACCCCCATAATGACAAATGTCATTTATTGATGTTTAGAATACATAGCAGTATAGCACATGATAGTATTATGGGGCTCCATATATTAACAATAGAAAAAATTTCTATTACTCTCACACTCAATAAGTTTCAACTTAATTACTCACCTATTTAAAACATTATTCTCACCTCCCCTTAGGGAAAATCAGTTCTTACACTCACCTCTCATAGAGTATACCCAGTGCAATGTACACATATAAACCTGAGATAGTTTGTATCAGGGTAAAAAAAAGAGATACTATAAATATATAAATATATATATATATATATATATATATATGGTGCTAGTATAATTTACTCTATACAATATGATAGCACCTACCAATCTTTTTAAAAGGTACAGGTAGAAGAAACAAAAGGTGGAACCTACTTAACAAATTTTGAGAACTATAAGAAGACAGGTGCTTAGAAAAGATAAACAACCGGTAATCTTAGTTAGAGCCAGAATAATAACTTTGAGCAGTTCTCAGCCCATACAAGGATGAACAGACTCTATAGAACCAGATTCAGGATGGTTTCAAACAATATCAGATGTTCTTCAATAAAACTTTATCCAAATGGACAGTTTAATGCTAGATCAAAGTCATGGCTATGAAGTGGACATTATCCATCATTATTCATTGATAAACAACATAACCCAGAAATTATTGATAAATTACATGAAAATATGCCCAACACATTTTATACTTGCCAAGGTGGTTTCTGTAGTACGAAACAGTCATAATTGCTAGAGTATATAATCAAATGGAAGTACACATTAAAAAATTGGACATAAACTTGAGCCACCTCTTTCCAAAATGAGAGACATTTCCTTATTATAATTCTTGATATCCACCTGTATGGTTAAATCCCTACACATTGTAACAAAATTTCATCACAAACCAAAATTAATAATACAGTTCAAACCCAAAGATAGCTTTCATACAATAAATGATTAAAACAACTTCCCTTGCTAAGATGAAAACTTTCAGTATTGTCAATATTGAAGTACAACTTTATTTCATGTTTAAGCATTTAGATGAAATCAATCTAACCCAATGGCAAATTAGCAATGATACCAACTTCTACAACAATTTGATTATTCAGGTCAAATTTTCTGGTCCATAAACTCTAGCACAGAAGACTGAAATCATAATGTTCTTCATATGTTATCCTAAAAAAAACTAGATAATAGAGGTCACATCCTACTAAAGAATACCACACAAAAATAGTTCTTTTAGCAATATATTTCAAAAATAACTAAATGAATTGTCACACAAATTAAGAGAAACAGATATCCAAATCAAATTTTAGCCACATTGACCTAAAAAAGAAATTCAACAAGCAACTTGTATAATATCGAAGTTCGGAACTCTAAACAAAAGAAGGGTTTTCTTATTCTCAGAGGTTAAGCATTAAATGTTGTTCTATTTTCAGCAATTCCTATAATATCTTTGTTAGTATTAATTAATAGCATTGAAACTCTCTAATTACGATATTTCTTTTTTAACTTTTCCATTTCCATGGTGCCTTTTATACCCTTCTGCACAGCTTCTTTTCCACGAGAAGGAAGTCTTGCTCTGCCCAATTCTCTTTAATAGGTGTTGGACAGCATAGTTGTTCAACCAAATGAATGGAAAATGGCATATCAATGATCATGGGGTTGGACCATTGAACGCATCCCATTAATTGTTGGTCAAAATGGTTTAGTTTAAGGTGAATGATAGTACGGGTAGAGGGAGAAAAGAGGCAGTTTTGTTTGTTGAAGGAAGGAATGGGTGATGGCTAGGATATGGCTTTTGCAAAGGATGAAAGTGTGATGAGTTACCGTGGAAGCTGGCTGCTTGTGAAGGGAGAGAGATGTAGCTCACTTTCTCTTTGTCTTTCTATTTTTTTCTTCTTCTTAATATTCCTACATACTATCACATATGATTATATAAACATGAATGAAATAGAATTCGTGAAAATATAAGAACAACAACACCGTAGAGCAACACATCCTTCTTGTTAAAAAGAAGCTATAAGAGCAACTTAAAAGGGTATAAAAGGCATAGTGGAAATGGAAGAGTTAAAAAAGAAATACTGTAATTAAAGAGTTTTAATGCTACTAATTAACACTAACAAGAATAGTATAGGTAATTGTTGAAAATAAAGCAACATTTAATGCTTAACCTCAGCCCTTGGCCAAGGATATGAAAAACCATAAAAGAAATGTCAGAGGCAAAATAGGTTATTGAAATTTCATGTTATAAGAAGTGGTAGTAAAAAACATACTGCAGAAGTAAGTTTCAGGAACATATTTCACTTTTACTAATAACTATTTCCTTTTATCAAATTACTTTCCAAAAAAAATGTAGTAAACATTGACATTTTCTTTAGACTAGCTTATGTAACAAGACATACCCTTGAACGAGGTCAGACACAAACTTTCTGTGTTTATCGCTATATTGATATACTGCCATTATAGCTGGTTAGGCGGCAGCAAATGCCAAGCTCATATCAGCTCTTAAATTTAAGTTTTCGCTCCCAAGAGTTAACATATTTATTTCCTCTACTTTCACTCTTATGTTTATATGCTATTTCAAGCCTAATCATTTATAAAATCAAGCAAGTGGCAAATAAAAATTCTATAAAAAATTAATTAAAAAATGAGGGAGGCAAATTTACGAAACAACCTTGGTATAAGCCTAAGCAGTAGCCTCCAGCAACTCCCTTTCTGCATGTTCTCTAATCCTTCTCTCAAGCTCTGGCCTAAAATGCCTGATAAGACCCTGCACAGGCCATGCAGCAGCATCACCCAATGCACAGATTGTGTGCCCTTCAATTTGCTTAGTCACCTCCTGAAGCATATCGATTTCTTCTAGCTTGGCATTCCCAACTTTCATCCTTTCCATGATCAACCAAAGCCATCCTGTTCCTTCCCTGCAAGGTGTGCACTGCCCACAGCTCTCATGCTTGTAGAAGTAAGAAAGCCTTGCAATAGCATCGACAATATCAGTAGACTTATCCATCACAATCACAGCTGCAGTCCCCAACCCTGACTGAACAGCCTTCAGTGCATCATAATCCATCAAAACATCATCACATATATGCTTTGGAAGCAGTGGAACAGATGATCCTCCAGGAATTATTGCAAGCAAATTATCCCATCCTCCTCTAACACCTCCACAGTGCCTCTCTATCAGCTCCTTCAGTGGTATACTCATTTCCTCCTCAACAGTACAAGGCTTGTTCACATGACCTGACACACAGAACAATTTAGTCCCTGCATTGTTCTTCCTACCAAAACTGGCAAACCATTCAGGGCCACGCCTTAGAATGGTTGGAGAAACAGCCACAGTTTCAACATTTGTTACAGTAGTGGGGCAGCCATACAACCCAGCATTAGCTGGGAAAGGCGGCTTTAGTCTTGGCTTCCCTTGCTTCCCTTCCAGGCTCTCCAAAAGAGCTGTTTCCTCACCACAAATATATGCACCAGCACCGAAGTGGATATGAACATCAAAATCATAGCCTGAGCCACACGCATTCTTACCCAATAAACCAGCTGCATAAGCCTCTTGCCTAGCTTTTTCAAGATTGATACGTTCATTTACGTATTCACCCCTGATGTAGATGTAAGCAGCACTAGCCCTCATTCCCACTCCAGCAATCAAACAACCTTCTAGCAATTTATGCGGGTCATGCCTCATAATTTCCCTATCTTTGCAAGTTCCAGGTTCACTTTCATCAGCATTAACAACAAGATAGGAAGGACGACCATCAGATACTTTTGGCATAAATGACCATTTGAGGCCAGAAGGAAAACCAGCACCACCACGTCCACGGAGGCCGGACTTCTTCATTTCACTCACAATCCAATCAGTGCCCTTAAGAACCAAATCTTTAGTTCGATGCCAATCACCCCGTTTCACGGCACCTTTGAGAAATGGATCATGCAACCCATATAAGTTAGTAAAAATCCTGTCTTCATCCTTAAGACCACCAAAATGGGTTTTCTCCGGAGGTGGTGGAGGAGGAGGAGGCTGTGGAGTACTAGCAGTTGAAGCACCCTGAGTGCTAAATAATCTGAAACCAATTCCCAACTTCTCACTATGTTGCTGAACCAAGGCTGTCCTCTTCAAAGAAAGAATGCCCCTCATGCTTGCCTGTCAGTCATTTCAAGTTTACAACAAAACAACTTGAGTTAGTGTTAATCAAATTGTTTATAACTAGATATCGTGAAAAAAAATAAAGCTTAGAGCAACTGGATAATAACTGTAAGGTTAACCAATAAAATTTGAGCATATGAAAACAACAACAATGACAACGACAAAGACTAACAACAATTAGGCCTTTTCCTACTAGGTAGAGTTTGCTACATGAATCAAACAACGTCATAATCTTCTATTGTTAATCATGTCCGTAGACAAAACATTTAGTCTAAGGGTTCATTTGAGTAAAACACACAGCTTAATAAAGCACTTATCAAATAAGATTTTTTAAATTAAGCTAAAAAGAGCTTATAGGGTGGCTGTAAGCAATTTTTATAAATTATTTTCATAATTTGTTCCCGTAAAGCCCAAATAGGCTATATATAAGTTCTTCCAGACAGCTGTAAACCTGTTTTAATGAATTTGCCAATAATTTTTATAGTCTATCTATACCTCTAATTTATTGGGCTTCTACCAGGTGCGATCATACCAGACTACTGGTACTAATACATCAGATCCCATTAGAACTCCGCAAAAAAGCATGTTTGGGCGAGAGTATTACTAGGAAGGTGTCCTCCTAGGAGGTCCTCTTGTTGCACCTCTTTTTAAAATGCAACACTAAGGTTGCTTACCTTGTGACATGGAGGTAATTGATACGAAGTTTCAAACCCTAGAAACAACACATTCGCTTACGAGGGTAAGGTTGCATACATCTACCCAACTAAGGTGAGATTTTACCATGTTTTCTACAACAGGTGTTCCCAAAACTTTCAATCTAACACATGTGAGTGTATGAAGGAAAACTCAAAATTATGCTTGCAATAGTCATAATCAGACCCTATAATGAATTACAAAGCAACCAATCAAAATACTAATAAGTAATTAGGCCATGCCAAAACCCACATAAATAGTGCAATACAACTCTATTTTTTATTTATATTGTTTACACACAAAATATGCAAAACACAATAAAACAATACCTTCCAATATACAGCACTCATCAAGTCACCACTAAGCTAGCTCAACCCAAATCAGATATAACCAAAAAACACTAAAAATAAAAATATTAAACCCATAAAAATTTTCAATTTAAATAATATCAAGGTTTTAGCACAATAATTTTACACATAAAATTGCAAAATATAAATCAAGATGGTAAGTCTCGGCACAACGGTAAGGTTACTTGTGACCCGGTCGTCATAAGTTCAAATCTTGAGAACAATGTTTTCGCTTGTGAGAGTAAGAATACATAAATCTACCTCCCCAGACCTCACTGTCCGGAGGCCTCCTACACTGGGCCGTCCTTTTACAAATATAAAAAAATCATGGCTTTTGCGAAAATTGACGAAATCCTAACAACGTAAAATCTCATTGCAACTCTAATAGGAACAAATCGATTATGTAAGGGTTCGCATTGAACGCAAATCTCAATCCGTACAACGTTTGAAGCTCAAATCTAATACAAATTAGGCCCAGATTCGATGCATACGATAACAATTTCAAGGAAGAAGAAGAGAACTCACCAGTGACGACGAAAATTAACGGTGGGATCTGGTAGTGGAAAATGGAACCCTTTTTTGTTGTGTGGTATTTTGGTTATTTCTTCTTCAATCCTCTTTTTTTTTGTTTTTTAATTATATAAAATTAATTTAAAGAAGTTGGGTGGGTTTTATTTTGGGCCTTTGTTTAGCCACGTTGCGTTTCAATACACCAAATGGTTGATGTTTTAAAAGTAACATGAGTCGTGTGAAAAGAGAAATGTATTAACTCAGCTGCTACTCTACTTTGACCCATCATCTTCACTCAACCACTCCATCTACCACCATTAGTAGAGGGAACGGGTTAGGCCTCCTAAAATGGGCTGCAGGATCGGGCTGGCACGACAAAGTCCTAAATTTATAGGGTTTGGATACCTTGTAATATCTTTTATTAAATATTGGTATATTTTAAAATTTGACTAAGACATCATTTACCCAACTAGGTTGAAGATGTCTTTTTTTCTTTTGTGACATTTGGATCGATAACAAACATTCTTATAGCATAGGTTGTAAGTATCTTCTTACATTGTTTGTGATATAATAAGTACCCTAGATTGTATTTGAGTACAATCAATTTCTTGCAATGACATGTTTGAGGATTTGGTTTATTCATGTGTTCAAGCATAGTCATATGGACATGTCTAGTTCATCTAATGAGAGTGAAGTGTGGCAATCACAAGTCATTTATGGGTTCAATGGAAGAAATAAATGGAGGATCGAAGAAGAAACCCAAAAGAACATCGTTTTGAGGTATTTTTATTTAAAAAACTCAAAACAATGTTATTTTAAAAAATATTTTTAAAAAAAATCAGACATCATCTAGTGACCTGTTAGACTCATCAACATGGACAAAAGATATTTGATCATGTTAGCATTTAACAACACACCTAGACCAAATCGTCCATGTAAAATTATTGGGGACTAAATTATTAATTAAAAATTATTAGGGACTAAGTTAATAAATCGAAAAAATATGAGATACTGAAATAAATAATTACTCATAAATTAATGATTCTCAAACTTTTAAAAAGAAAGACCACTATTCTCTATACTTAACAAAAAAGATAAAAATTAGCCTTAACCTATTTTGACTAGCCTTTAATCCTTTAAACATTTCCAATTTTATTTTATTTTTTCTTTATCATCACACCCCTTCTATTGTAGAGATAATGTTGAAGTGGCGACATGTTGCCGTAGCGACATGTTGCAGTGGCGACACGTGGTAGAGTATCCTACCCCTTTTCATTTTTTATTTTTTAATTTCCAGATCAATTTTTTTAAAAAAAATTGCAGAAAATATTTATTTAAATTTTATAACTTAAAAAAATAATAACTTTTTATGTCTCTTATTTAAAACCTTCTACCGTCCAATTATACCAATTTACATCCATGGACCTCCAACTTTATAACTCTCAATCACCAACCACCTAATTAATTACCTGTCACTTTAACAGGCAACACGTGTATTGCTAGTTGAAGTAGTGACACACTGCCGTAGCAACATGTGGCAGCGTGTCCCACTTTTTTTTATACTTTTTGTAGGTCAATCAACACCCGACGTGTGTCATGGAAAGTATTTTAATAATATGTTGACTTTGATTACCTCATTTTAGTAAATAGTTTATTGTGACTGTCATTGGTAAAAAAAAATGAATTACCCACAAATTAGTAAATATTTTATAAAATGCTCTATTTACATAATTATTTTTAAAAGCTAAATTATTGAGGTAAATTAACCCAAATTTGGAGATTGAATAAAAACCCTATCTTATTTATTGATTTATTTTTATTTAAAAGGCTTCACTTTTTTCCTCATAGCTAGGGCATATGATAAACTTGGTCAAAAGATATGATATATTATTGATGTGGTCATTCTTCATGTTTATATTATGGCTATGTGAAAAGTTAAGTGAATGTATTTCGACATATATTTGAAGTATTATGGCTATATGAAAAGTTAAGTGAATGCATTTCGACATATATGTGAAGAGAAGAGACGATCCTCGTTAATCAAAGATAAATTTGGTGTGAAAAGATAATATGATAATTATGATCATTCCTCATACTGATTTTGGTGGTAGACCGAGACTAATAAGCATATTTGTGCAAATAAAATTGAAGTTGTCTATGACACTTTTGTAAGTGATATAGTGTTTACCTTTCTATATGTTTCATCTCAAAACCAATTAGATATGAGAGGAATATTATTCAAGGGATATTTAAATCACGCTAGGAGAACCATAGATATATAACTTATTTTCCTAACATGCCCCAACATAGAAGTCTATAGGGCGAGACGAAGAAGAACTATCTTTGATCTATAATTAAATGATATATTTTAGTTTGTGACAACCGCAAATAAGTTGAGCTCTGACTCTGATACTATGTTAAGGTATTGTTGTGCAATGACTCATATCTCTAGATAACAGCAATACAAGTTATGGGCTTGGGCTGATGTAAAGGGGTTGGGGTAGAGGGCTATATATATTGATGTTATGTAAACCTAATGTAACAAGGAGAAGAATAGTAAAACACTAATCCTTATTCTCTAATAATATATAGTGGTAGCCGCTCAACGCTCCCGGGGATGTAGGCACAATTGGCCGAACCTCGTTACCAAATCTCTTGTGTTATTCTCTTGTCTCTATACTCTTTACTATTGATTGTTCGCTTGTTCCCAACAATTGGTATCAGATGGCTCTTAACCCAGGTGCCAAATTCGAGGTGGGGAAGTTCGATGGAACTGGTAATTTCGGATTGTGGCTCAACAATGTCTATCAAATATCAAAGGCGCTGCGTGAGAATAAACCAGAGGGTATGGATCAACTGGATTGGGAAGAGTTGAAGGAGAAGGCTGCGGGAACCATACGGCTCTGTCTATCAGATGAGGTGATGTATCATGTTATGGATCTGACATCACCAACAGAGGTGTGGGAGACATTAGAGAAGCGGTTCATGTCCAAGTCTCTAACAAATAAGCTGTATTTGAAACAGAGACTCTATGGCCTGAAGATGCAGGAAGGTGCTGATTTGCAACAACATCTCAACAGTTTTAATCAAGTGATCAATGACTTGCAGAAACTTGATGTGAAGGTTGATGATGAGGACAAAGCAATAATATTACTGTGTTCTTTGCCAAATTCCTATGAACACTTGGTGACAACATTGACGTACGGGAAAGACTCAATCAAACTGGATGAGATCACATCTGCACTTCTGTCCCACACTCAAAGAAGACAGAATGTAGGTGAAGGGTCTCAGGGTGATGGTCTGTATGTGAAAGGGAGCCAAGTGCGTGGGAGGAGACAAGGCAGAGGAGGTCATGCCAAAGGGAAAAGACCAACTTCCAGGGGCAGAACACCAGTAGAGTGCTACAAGTGCAAACAGACTGGGCATTATAAAAAGGATTGTCCCAATGAATGGAGTCCTAGCAAGCCGGTGGGGAAAGATGGAGTATCTACATCTGCACATGTTGCACATAATGATGACTCTAGTTACAACAGTGAAGTTGATCTATTATCTGTATCATCAAATCATAATACAGATGAGTGGATACTTGACACTGGTTGTTCCCACCACATGACGCCTAACAGGGAATGGTTCACCACATACAGGGCAGGCAATTTTGGTTTCGTGTATCTCGGAAATAATAAAGCATGTGAAATTATTGGTATGGGAGAACTCAGAATTGTGATGGATGATGGTGTAGTGAAGACGTTATGTGAGGTTAGGCACATACCAGATTTGAAGAAGAATTTGGTTTCTTTGGGGACATTGCAGGCCAAAGGGTTTAGCTATAGAGCTGATGGGGACAGTGATATTCTTCGAGTATGCAAAGGTGCTCTGACTGTGATGAAGGGTAAAAGGACTGCAGGGAACACTTACAAGTTGTTAGGGAGAACAGTTGTAGGTGGAGTTGCTGGAGTGGCTGAAGAGATCTCAATAGATTCAGACCATGGTGCTACAAAATTATGGCACATGCGTTTGGGACACATGAGTGTGCGTGGTATGACAGAACTATGCAAAAGAGGACTGTTGAGGGGAGTCAGCAAATGCAAGCTAGATTTGTGCAAGTATTGTGTGCTTGGGAAACAAACACGAGTTAGTTTCAAGGCTGGCCAACACAGGACTCGAGGCATTCTAGATTATGTCCACACTGATGTATGGGGACCCACTCAGGAACCATCCCTAGGAGGTTCTAGGTATTTTGTTACTTTCGTTGATGACTTTTCTCGCAAGGTCTGGGTATATTTTCTGAAGCATAAGTCAGAAGTCTTTGCCAAGTTCAAGGTTTGGAAGGCAGAGGTAGAGAACCAGACTGGTAGGAAAATCAAATACATGAGGTCAGATAATGGCACAGAGTACAAAAACTCACAGTTTCAGAAATTCTGTGAGGAACATGGCATTCAGAGACACTTTTCAGTGAAAAAGACTCCTCAGCAGAATGGTGTTGCAGAGAGGATGAAAGGAACTCTTACAGAGAGGGCCAGATGTATGAGAATGAATGCTGGACTTTCCAAAGGATTTTGGGCAAAGGCACTTAGTATGGCATGTTATGTCATCAATAGACCACCACGGGCTTCATTGGATGGTAAAGTTGCAGAAGAAGTATGGACAGGTAACCTAGTCAATTATAATATGTTACGCATATTTAGGTGTCCTGTTTATGTACATGTACCCAGTGATGAACGATCTAAACTTGATCCTAAGTCAAAGAGGTGTATCTTCATTGGATATACCAAAGGTGTGAAGGGGTTCAAGTTCTGGGATCCAGTTTCCAGAAAGGTGGTGTTGAGTAGAAATGCAGTGTTTGATGAAGACTTCATGATGAAACAGTCAGTTTTGACAGAGGTGCCCATGCCAAATAGAGAGACTTTGGGTTCAAATATGATTCCAGTGAGGAATGAAATGGTTCAGGTGAATAAAGGCAAGGAACCATGCACTAGTTCAAGTCAAGAACATGATCATTCTCAGGCAGAGAGTTCAGGTGTGCAGGAGTATCTACTTGCTAGAGACAGGGATAGACGTCCTATCAAACCTCCAAAGAGATATGGCTTTGAGGATATGGCCGTCCTATCAAACCTCTAGAGAGATATGGCTTTGAGGATATGGCTTCAGTTGCTCTCCATATCAGTTCAGGAGATCCATGTAGCTTTCAAGAGGCTATAAACTGCCAGGAGAAAGAACAATGGATGAGTGCCATGATGGAGGAAATGGAGTCTCTACAGAAGAACCAAACTTGGGAGCTTGTTCCATTGCCCCCAGACAAGCGTGCAGTTGGGTGCAAGTGGGTGTACAAGAGGAAGCCAGCAGTATCAGAAAAAGAAGGGGAAAAATTCAAGGCTCGTCTTGTAGCAAAAGGGTATTCACAGCAGAAGGGGATCGACTACAATGAGATTTTCTCCCCAGTGGTGAGACACACTTCTATCAAGGCAGTGCTTGCCTTGGTAGCCAGCCGGGATATGCACTTAGAACAGATGGATGTGAAAACTGCATTTCTCCATGGTGAATTAAAGGAGAAAATTTACATGTCACAACCAGAGGGGTTCAGTGCAGCTGGACAGAGTCACTTGGTTTGCAAGTTGAAGAAGTCTCTATATGGGTTGAAGCAGTCTCCCAGACAGTGGTACAAGCGGTTTGACACTTATATGTTGAAGCTTGGTTATAAGCGTTGTGAGTATGATTGCTGTGTTTATGTGAGAAGCCTTGACGATGGTTCGTTTATTTTTCTGTTACTTTATGTTGATGATATGTTGATTGCTGCTAATCATTTGAGTGATATCAATGAGCTGAAAGTCATGCTAGGTAAGGAGTTTGACATGAAAGATTTAGGGGCTGCTAGGAAGATTCTTGGGATGGAGATTCACAGGGATAGGGGAGCTAGAAAACTATGGCTCTCCCAGCAAAGCTATGTTGAAAAGATCTTAGAGAGATTTGATATGAACAATGCTAAAGTAGTGAGCACTCCATTTGCAAATCACTTCAAGCTTTCCCTAGATCAGTGTCCAAAGACAGATGAAGAGAAGAAATACATGTCAAAGGTTCCATATGCCAGTGTAGTGGGTTGTTTGATGTATGCTATGGTTTGTACTAGACCGGACTTGGCACAAGCAGTTAGTCAAGTATGCAAGTACATGTCGAAACCAGGGAAGCAACATTGGGAAGCAGTCAAATGGATTTTCAGATATTTGAAGGGGACTACAGGTCTCGGTATCATGTTTGGCAGCCAACAGAGTAAGCCTTCAGTTATTGGTTATGTTGATTCGGACTATGCAGGAGACTTGGATGATAGAAGGTCCACAACGGGGTTTGTCTTCACCCTTGCAGGTGGACCAATTATGTGGAGATCATCAGTTCAGTCTGTTGTTGCTATGTCCACAACTGAAGCAGAGTACATGGCAGCTGGTGAAGCTTCTAAATGAGTTAGGCATTGAGCAAGGTGGAGTTTCGCTGTAATTGTATTGTTTGCTTCTCATGAAACATTTATGAGAATGTGGTTGATTTTCAAAAAATATTATTCATTATAATTAAGACTTATCAACAAGGTATTAGTCCAGTGGTGTAAGGCCATATTCCCCAAGGTTAAGAGTTCGATTCTTGGAAGCGACACTTGTTGAGTTGAGATGGATAACCACAAACCTCGAAAAAGATTAGTTCCTTACCAAAAGAAATGAAGAGATATCATTGGTAATACCAAAAATAATTCTAATTAAGACTTTAAAAAAAAGGATAATATTCTAGTTATTTGTTGTGCAATGACTCATATCTCTAGATAACAGCAATACAAGTTATGAGCTTGGGCTTATGTAAAAGGGTTGGGGTAGAGGGCTATATATATTGATGTTATGTAAACCTAATGTAACAAGGAGAAGAATAGTAAAACACTAATCATTATTCTCTAATAATATATAGTGGTAGCCGCTCAACGCTTGCGGGGACGTAGGCACAATTGGCCGAACCTCGTTACCAAATCTCTTGTGTTATTCTCTTGTCTCTATACTCTTTACTATTGATTGTTCGCTTGTTCCCAACAGGTTTTATACCTAAACAAATTGACAATGAGAAGAGTATCATATACTTAAACCATATCTTAAAAAATAAGGGATGTGACACTTATGTTCATGTTCATACAAAGGATGAACAAAAATATTATTACTGACAGTGTATAAGTTTTATATATTGTCATTGCATTATTCATCTTCATATTTAATCATTATTGACTCTTCTAAAAAAATCAAATAAATAGTGGATAATATAGTAATTGTGTAAAATCTTTATACCGACAATACTCAAATATTATAATAAATGGATTTTACTATTTTATAATGATACAATCATGTTTGAAATTGAGACTCAATTGAGACCAATTGACTGATCATTACTTTACCCTTAGTAGTGGTGAGTTTACTTGGATTCAATTGTTGCTAAATATATCGTGTAGTTAGAGTTTGTCACTATAGAGTTGGTTGACAATCAAGGCTAATTAGTTAATAAACTTCTTAGCAAATATTTCATTAGGAATTAAAGTGGCTCCTACTGTGTTTATGTGATTGCCAAATTGCAATAACCATAATAAAGAATATTTCATTAGGAATCTTAGAGATTTTCTAAATAATTTTTACATGTATAAAGAAAGCACTTTTTACCCACATGAAGAATTTAACTCATGGTATCATGCTATATAAGTTCCTTCATATTAAGACAAAGTGTGAGTGGTACTATTTCCACCTCTATTGATATAGATGTTTTAACATGTTTAGTATTTAATTAATGAGTGTAATATTTATATATTGTTAGTGTCAAGATTTATATATAATTATTATATTATTTATCATTTATTTGAATTAATTTTTTTAAAGTTAATGATATTTGAATGAGAAATGATGTAGTAACAATGTAAGTGTATACATTATTTTTCTTAATTAATTTATAATTAGTGGATAGACTAAATCACTAGTTAAAATAACTATAAATAATACATCAAAAATGACTTAAATAGCCCCGAGTTTGGTTGGATATAACTATTGATTCCTAGTATTTAACTGGTTCAACTGAACTGATTGTATGAAAAGCAGCACCAACACCTCCTTTTGCCGTTTTCTCTGTCACTTTTTCCAAAAGGCAAAAAAATAAAAATAAAAAATGGTAACAAAATAAAGATAAATAAACTAACTATAGATAATGAGGAGAGTCCACTTACTCCTAGAATAACTATTTTAATCCTAACCATTAATTCTAAGAAAATTTAATAATTTCAATTAGTGATTAGATTTACACAATTCAATATTCATAGAATTGATGACTAGAATGAAGAGCAATTAGATCCGATCATACATAATTAATAATTATCATATACACACTACTCGTAATCTAAAAAGTTTCATCAAAACCTCAACATAGATCAGAAGGGTTGAAATCCACACACACCCATCTTTATACTACTATGCGCGAATATTGGAGGAACCATTAGATTCATTTTCATTTTCATCGTTTTCCTTATTCACCCTTTTACAAAACAATAATAATAATTAGTTAATGACCCAGATTTGCTTTTACTTGAATTCAATGCTCTCGATCATATTTCGATTAAAAAAACCAATTTTTGAGTTGTTCGGAGTAGAAAGCCTCGATTTTTATGAGTGATTTGAGGTAACATATTCAGAATAGTATATTTGTTGTGAAGAGGTAGAGTTTGGGAGTGAGTGTTTATTGGATTAGTTTTGTGATAATGGATCATGTAATTAATGGAAAATTCAAGCTTGGGAGGAAGATTGGGAGTGGATCTTTTGGGGAACTTTATTTGGGTATGCAATGCATGCACTTACTTTTATCAAAGTCAATAAGCGTTTTTGCTTGGTTTGACTAATTTGGAGCATCTCTTGTGTCTATTTTTGGTGTTTTTGCTTGTTTTCAGGTGTTAATGTTCAAAGTGGAGAGGAAGTGGCTGTTAAGTTGGTGAGTTCAGTTATGGACTCTTATGCTGGATGTTTTGCAATTTCTTGATTTTATGTTTTGATTTACTCAGTTGCATAGATTGGTTGTGTTGTTGTGGAAGTAAAAGTGTAAAACAATTGGTATTCTTATGTTTTGAGGTTTCTTGTTATTTTGTGTTTTAATGGTTTGTTTTTCACATTGCGTGGATGGATTGTGTTTTTTGTTATAGCGAATATGCTTGACCTTCGATTAGGGGAATATTTGGAGACCTTGTACATGCTTCTTGTAGTCTCTCTTCCTTAGCAGTCACCTTTTGAAGAAGCTGATTATGAGTTGGAAATTTTGTTTGATGAAGAGCTTAGAAGGTGCCTTGCAGATTCGCTTTGGACATTTGACAGTAAAGAAAATTCCATATAGAAAAAATAGATAGACTAGGAAGTGAAAGAAAGAGATCATATGCTTTACTAAGTGTGATCAGAAACTATTCCTGTCATTATATTATGTATAATGAACTAAGGAGCTTGATTCTCAAGCATTAGAGATTGGACCGTTGGAATGTTTTTTACTATATAAGGTATGCTACCAACACTGGCTTTGTTATTGGATCATGTCAAACCCTATGGGTAAGGAACTAATCCCATTCGAGATGTGTGGCTGTTCCTCCCAATAAGTGCAGCTCCCAGGAATCAAATTCTTATTCATGGGGCCTTACACCACTAGGCCAATACATTGTTGGCCTCTCCCTTAGTTTCTAGTTTTCACAGTTTATTTTCATAAACTGTTTATTGACTTTGCTAACCTTCAATTTTTTACTGCTGATTTCCTTTTTATGGTCTCTTTGTTTTTTGTTTTGGCATTAATCATTATTGACTCTTTTGGTTCATATTACATGTTTTACACACTTGCTTATTATTTTTTATTTTTAAATCATTATTTTAAATAAGGCATTTACTACAATATTTATTATATTCACTATCAATTTTCAGATTATGTTTTATTTTTTATTAAAATTATGAATTATTATGTTTTATAAATTTGTGAAACTTTTTAGTTCTATCCACTATTGTCTGTATAGCAGCTGCTACGTGATCAGCTATACTGCTATATTGCTTTTGAGAATTGTCCGTCCACGCTACGATATGCAATTAACTATTATGCTGTAAGCTTTTAGTGCTATGAGAATGTCTAAAATTAGAGTGCTTTTAAATTTTTATTGTATGTTTTAACTTCATGCTTTGTGATTGTTCTTTGTTACTTTGTTTAGATATCATATCTTAACACACACTGTCATTTCTGTATTCAATCAGCATTAGTTTATGGCCAATACTTACCTAACTATTTCATTACTCCATTGCCAATACTTCCCCTCATCTCTTCCTTGGTTTGACAGGAACCTGTGAAAACAAAGCATCCTCAACTTCACTATGAGTCAAAATTGTATATGCTTCTTCAAGGAGGAAGTAAGTTTTCCCCCTCTTCCTAATTTATACCTGTTCAATTTCTTTTTATGCAGCCATGACATGCACATTTCTACTCTATTGAAGCAAATTTAATGTTTTTGAGCATATATGCTTAATGTGTTTGTTTTTACTTGAAGCTGGCATACCTCATTTAAAATGGTTTGGAGTTGAGGGTGACTACAATGTCATGGTCATTGACCTTCTTGGGCCAAGTCTTGAAGACTTGTTCAACTATTGCAGTCGGAAGTTCTCTCTGAAAACAGTTCTGATGCTTGCGGACCAAATGGTAAATATGACTTCAATTTGAAGGAAACCATAGTATTTACAGACAGTAGGATGTATTTTTTACCTCAATCTGGTTTATCTAGATAAACAGAGTTGAGTACATGCACTCGCGGGGACTTCTGCATCGTGATATAAAGCCCGACAACTTTTTAATGGGTTTAGGCCGCAAGGCAAATCAGGTATTTTTCCTTTCATACATTTATTTTGCTCTCAGCACTGTTTATTGCAACGAGTGAAATGTTTTCTGGGTTATTCTGTATCCTACATCAAACTTCCTGATTTTTTTTATGCTTATAGGTATACATAATTGATTATGGCCTTGCAAAAAAGTATCGCGACCTTCAAACACATAAACATATACCATACAGGTACCAAATTTAAGATCTTGTTTGGGAAGTCTTTAGCTTGTTTTCTTTCAGTTCCTTGTGCACGTTGTCCTTGTCTTGCCCTTCTATTGTTACTTTGAAACTTTTCTAGTTTGTTTTACCCAATGTGGTTCCTTCATATATTGTCCCCTCCTGCATTTGTGACTTTTGGTATGGTATAATCTCCAACCATTACTGTACCTGGTCCAACTTCTTTGTCATTCTCCGTCATTTTCAAAGCTTCTTTCACGTCAAACTCTCGAGTTCTATGATAAAATGTATACTTTTGATTTTTCTCTTTCATGTTTAGTCTATCTTCTTTATTTATTTTAATTAAAATATAATTATTGTCGTACTCAATCCATTCATTCTTTTCCATGAATGGACACTTTACTTTTCAAACAGGGAAAACAAGAATCTCACTGGAACTGCTCGGTATGCTAGTGTTAACACTCACCTTGGAATTGGTGAGTAAAACAAATTATCGAAGAGATAATCAATTTAGAGGGTGAGTCCCGATGCAATGGTAAGGTTGCTGCCTTGTGACCTGGAGGTCATGTATTCAATTTATGAAAACAACTTTTCCACTTGCAGGGTAAGACCACATAAATTTACCCTCCTTAGACCCAACCGGGTGAGAACCCCGTGCTCTAGGGTGCCCTTTTAACTAATCAATATGTTCTTCTATTATAAATTTCATATTCAGAATGGGTCCAAAGGGGTGTACGTTTACGTATCTTGCTCTGTTTGTTCTTGCAGAACAAAGCAGAAGAGATGATCTTGAATCGCTTGGTTACGTGTTCATGTACTTTTTGAGAGGAAGGTTGATTGCGATGCTGAGATTCTTACTTCTTCGGTAGTCTTTTTATCATATTTTCTAATATGTTTTAGCAATACATTTCCAGTCTCCCTTGGCAAGGCTTGAAAGCTGGCACTAAAAAGCAAAAGTATGACAAGATAAGTGAAAAGAAGATGCTTACTCCAATAGAGGTACTATGACTTGCTCCCAATCAGTTTTTTTTCTGCAAATACTTCATGATTTGAATCATTGGCCATGTCAGGTTGATAACTGGTTTCCCGGTGAAATTTGTTTCAATAGTATAATTTGACAGTATTTCTCTTCATTATATGCAAGTATTTCTTTTTGTCAGAATCATATTTTGTGCTGAAACTCAATCGTACAAAGAACTTATTGCATGGATTTCTCGGACAGGTCTTATGCAAGTCACATCCATCAGAATTCACATCATACTTTCACTATTGTCGTTCATTGCGGTTTGAAGATAAACCTGATTATTCATATCTTAAGAGACTCTTTCGAGATCTATTCATTAGAGAAGGTTGACTTGTAGATATATTAGCTTTATTGTTTGAAGTTCTTACAAGGCTTTGAATGTAACTAAAAAATGTTGCTTTTGCAGGTTATCAGTTTGACTATGTATTTGATTGGACTATATTGAAGTATCCACAAATTGGATCAAGTTCTATAGTTCAAGTGAGTACTTATAATAGTTGTAATTTTCATCTCTGAAGAGATATTTCGTTTCGTTTTGTCTTCAGTAAACTACGGGTACTTGTTAAGTAAATCCTTTCTTGCATTTTCAACAGCCAAGTGGGAAACCTGTCTTAAATCCAGGACCATCTGGGGAGAGATCAGAACGGATTTCAGGTCTACTTCTAGAGCAGTATCTTCATACGGTTTTATTCTGAAGCATTTCACTGCATGGTTATAAATGATTTTGATTTCGTATAGATTCCTTAGCCTTTAGTCTTTTATGTCATGTGCTGTATTCTCATATCAGGTTAAAGAATCAGTATTATTTCCATTTGTTTAAATAATTTGGATTCTTATGATCCACACTACAATGTTCACGTTATTTCAGTTATACAAGCTGTAAGTGGAAGAGATTTTCATCTGCTAACATCTTTTTAAACTTTTATTTTAGTTGGAAAAGAGATTCGGGATAGATTATCAGGTGCAGTCAAGGTATTTTCAAGAAGGAATAGCTCTGGGCGTGGTCCAAGTACTGATCGTTCTAGGCATAGGGCTTCAGATGATGTGCCATCTTCCAAAGATGTGGTTTGTACATTCCTCTTAAGACTATTTTGTTTGTGTATATAGAGGGTGAGTTTGGCGCAACTATAAGGTTGTTGCTTAGTGACCATGAGGTCACGGGTTCAAATCTTCGAAACAACCTTTTCGCTTGCAGAGGTAAGGCTGTGTACCACGTACCCTCCCCAAACACAACTAAGTGAGAGTCTCGTTCAATTGGCCGCTCATTATATATTTTATGGGTTTTAATTTTATGAATAGTTAGTTGGCTAGTTACAGTTTTCTTGTTATCTAACATGTTCTTTGCAGCAACCTGATATTGAGAGAGCTCATAGTTCTTCTCAGAACAGCAGTGCATTAAAAAGGCCTGTCATTTCAAGCAGCCGACTAAGCTCCTCTGGTGAGCCTAGTGAAAATCATTCGAGCCGATTGGTCTCAAACAGTGGTCGCATATCTACTACTACTCGGAGGATTCAACCAAGTTTTGAGTCCAAATCATCTTTCACCCGCATTGCAGGGACACAAGGTGGCCGTCATGATGCACTCCGGAGTTTTGAGCTCTTATCAATTGCTTCAGGGAAAAAGAAATGAAGAACTTTATGGTCAGAAAGCTTGATTTTGGGCTCCTTTCCCTTACATTTTCTTCAGACATCCACTCTCTCCAATTACTGTGTATATTTCATTCTTATGTTGGATCCATCCATTAAAGGCTAAAAGCTAATGGAAAATCCTTCATGAGGCTTTTTCAGACCCCTCTTATAACCCTTTTCAGATATTCTTCCATTAGTATTTGGACATCGATCCATTCTTGAAGAGATTCTATCCTTTGGAATTTGTTTATATGAGAGATGGTGGCTACTTGTAATGAATAAATTTGGTATCTTTATGTTGCAGTAAAGGAAAAAGAAATTGCAAAGATTTAATATGCTTTGCAACTTTTGTACCCTTTATGCTTCCTTTGGTTGAGAGAACAAACTAAGAAGAAAGAAATATGTGAGAGAGAATGAGAAGAGAAGTAGAGTGAATTTTAATATTGTTTGGTTGTATAGAAAAAGAAGAGAAATAAGTGATAGTTTATCTTCATTCTTTTCCGCACAAGAATCTGAACTATATCCTATATCGGTTAAAATTTGTTATGTCAATTAAAAAAATTAAATATTCATTATTTATATTTTTTGCTTGAATATCTTTGGTCCGGATTTAGGATACAATTTGGAATAATAGATCCTAGTCCCTCTTCTCCTATTTTCTCCTTACTTTGGAGGAGAAAGAAATCTCATGGGCCTCACTCCATTTTCATTCTCTCCCCTTGAATTCTCCCTTAAACCAAAGGAGAGAAAGATCTCATTTCTCTTCAACTTTTCTCCTCTCATTCTCTTTCTCTTCTATTTATACTTTACCAAACAAAGGCTTAATGTGCATTGACTATTTTGCCCTTTTGCACATTGATGGAATCTTGTTTAACAAGTTAGTTAAAGTTAGGTGGCTCCTTTATGAAGCTTTTGTTGTAGCATAGTTTTGGGCCTGATTAAGCTTATTTGGCATCTTACTATATACTTTTAATTAATTTTTTAATTCGTCCTATTCTGATTAAGAACTCCATAACGATGATACAGTGTTGTTTAATAGTAAATGTGTTTTGCACAGGGACCTAGTTTTATCCTGTGGGTTTGTGTAAATATTTTAGTAATTGTAATATTGTTTGTCTTGATTAGATGCTGCAATCAGACTATTTGTATACGGTGGTTGGACTATGTATATGTATCATCTTAGGATCTTACTTGCTAGAAGCTTCGTGTATTAGGTTACTCTTTTCAAATTACCTGGTTCAAATATGGTCAGGTTTTATCAGGTATATTGTTGAGTTTTGGTTCAAAAATTAGACCTGTCAATTTTTAGAATTGAGTAAGGAACAAACGTGACCCGATATGACTCATGGTCACTTATTCGTTATATTTGTATGTGTATGTTCAATTTTTAGTGTAATTACATCTCTTTGGCATTAAATATTGTTGATTCTCTAATTTATTCATCATATATGCATATGTGTAAATAATTAACAAAATATCTACCTATATATCCATTTTATATCAAATTACATAACCATAATAATAATTAATTGAGAATGTTTTATCTAAAAGGGGTATACATTATATTTAATTGAGTCTAGGATCATGTTCAGGTTCAAAAGCTATCTGACCGACATTTGGAATTAGATTAGTCTTCGAGTTTAAGTTTGAATTCGAGTTCAAAAAATAATTCAATCAATATTTAGGGTCCGATAAGGGACAATCCTTACCTATACATGCTAACCTCTAGTTTTTAATGTAGAAATTTTCTTAGATTAGTTGAATACTTGAGTTTGTTTTGTCAATACACTTGAGCAGCATTCACATGTTGCTAAGGGTGCCTTGTCATCCTTTGGTGTAGTGATTAAAATGGGTCATTAATATGGGGCAGTTGGGGACCATTAATTTTGTCTATATAAGCTTACTAGAAAGCTATGATTCATATAACCACTATGACGTTTTACAAAAGGATTAATTTAGTGATGCACAATCCTACTATTATGTCTAAACTACATGGTGGATAATTATGCTTCCCTCACAATCAATACAATGGAGACAAATTTGCAAGTCGAAGTCATAGATTTACTTTTGTGGGATACCCCTATGGGCAACAGGATTGGAGAATTTATGATCTAGAGACTTATGAATTCTTTGAAAACCAATTTTTATATCAGTGTTCTAAAAATAAGAAAGAAACCTCTCATTCTTTGCCTATTGACGATGTGGTGGGCACTGACCTTAATAACATGCAAACACCAACTGACCTTACTTTCGACAGGGGGTATAAGTAATGCAGCGACCATATGCGAAGCTTCAAAAAATCAAGACTCTGAACATTAACATGCAAACAGTCCCATAGTTGACATCTCAGATGTCAGTTTCGTGATTCCAGACACTACAATGTTCAACAATCCTGATGAAAATCTATACTTGGATGCAGACATCGTGTAAAACAACCATCAACGAGACTTCAAGGGTATATAACAAACACAGTACAAAAGTTGAGTCATTTCCATAGTAGATCATCTTTATTACATCCTTCAGGTAGTCCCTATCCTATTGCTCACTATTGAAATTGAGACAAATTTTCTTTGCCACAAAGACACTTCCTTGCAGCAATCACTGCAGAAAAAGAAACTTTGTATTTTCATGAGACGATAAAAGATGCTAGATGGAGACATGCCATGTAGGATGAGATTAATGCTCTAGAACGAAATGATACATGGATCACATAACAATTGCCTCTAGGAAAGAAAGCTCTTGGATGTAAATGGGTCTATCGCATCAAATATAATTTTGATGGCACCATTGAGCACTTTAAAGCCAGTTTAGTTGTTCTGAGAAATCATGAATAGGAAAACATAAATTACACTGAGACTTTTGCTCATGTCGCCAAGATGGTGACTGTGCTCACTGTTCTTGTTGTAGCTGCGACTAGGGATGGCAATGAAAACCGAACTTGTGGGTACGCGCTCGAACCGAACCCGAAATTAATGGGAAAACCCCGATGTGATTGGATTCGGGTTTGGTAGAGAAAAGACCCTAACCCGAACCTGCCCCGAAGTAATGTAATTCAATTTAAAATTAAAATTTCTATCATGTGTCCATTGTTTTTAATTTCTAATTTTATTTTACATACTATTGGATATTTAAACATAAAAAAATGAAATAATACAAGAGAAAATAGAAATATTAGAGAAAAATGAAACGAAAATGATATTGTACTTTCCTTAGTACATATATAATTTTCGGGCTTTTTTCGGGTTCGGGGATGATATCTTTATTTTCAACTCCATTGAGTTCGAGTTCAGGTTTGGGTTTTGAATTTCGGGTTTGGGTATGTGCAAAGTCGTCCCCGAACTGCCCCGTTGTCATTCCTAGTTGCGGCTAAATCTTGGGAGCTCTATCAAATGGTTGTCCATAATACTTTTCTCCATGGTGATCTCCATGATGAGGTGTTCATTCGCATGCCTCCTGAGTTTTCAGTTACCTCCTCAAATATGGTGTGCAAACTGCAAAAATTATTGTATGGTTTGAAGTAGGCTCCACATTGTTGGTTTACCAAGTTGTCTCAGGTCCTTGTTTCCTATGGCTTTCAAAAATCAAAATTTATGCTTGTATCAAGGACGAGTTCAGCTTACCATTCTAGTTTATGTTGACGGTCTAATTATTGCCGACAACAATTCTTCAGCCATCACAAGACACAGTCTGACTAAAATCTCTGTCTTCATGGGTGATACGATTTTGACTAGGTTGGTTGTCCTCTCACCCGTCGATCTGTGACTGGTTGGCTTGTCCAACTGGGCCAATATCATATTTCTTGGAAAACAACAAAACAAAACACAGCCTCCCACTCCTCGGCTAAAGCTGAGTATCGTTTGATGGCCACAACTACTTGCGAACTCAAATGATTAAAATGAATTCTTTCTAATCTTGACATTGCTCATGCCCAACCAATGATCCTTAACTGTGATAGTCAGGCGACATTGCACATTGCCAAAATTTCAGTATTTCATGAATGCACCAAACACATTAAAGTCGATTGTTATTTTGTTCGTAATGAAATTCTAAATCACAATATTCTTCCAACCTATGTCTCTACTGCTGCTCAATTCGCATATATCTTCACCAAAGCTTTGGGAAAACCACTGTTTGAATTCTTCCTAGGCAAGTTGGACATTCTGAATCTCCATGCTTCCACTCGAGGGGATAATGTGGTAATAACAAACCAAATTTATGTAAACATATTTGGTTAGATTGATTAGGTTGTTATTATCCTAACATTAAGCCTGAGAGTCATATGTAAACAAATTTGTTTAGTCTTTTGTTTAAGATTGTAAAAAAATGAATTAAGATGTTTTATTCCTCCCATATTTTATATACACAAAAAATTGTTTAGATTTTATGAACAATTTTTGTGTATATAAAAATGCAATATTAAGGAATAAAACATCTGAATTTATTCCTTTACAATCTTAAACAGAAGAAATTGTCAAGCATAGAAGGCAACTTGGTATGGAACCTTGGATGCTGAAAATAATACAAATTATGGCCACCACTATTGATGTTGCTGTAATATTACAGTTACAACAGTATCACACCACAATTGCAGTATGGTAGTGAATCATATTTATGCACCACATCGGTTGTAATGGACCCACATCGAACAACATTTTGACCATATTATAACGCATCAGATCATATTGAATTAAAAAATATTTTTTAAACAAAAAAACTCTCTTCACAACACTGCAATCCACATCGCGATAACCATAATTGCAATCATGAGCACAACTGAAATTTAAAACACTAGTTGTAAGAATGAGATTGCAACTAAGAAAGAGGGATGAATTAGTTGACTTAAAATTATGGCTAGTTTTTCTGCAAAATCAAGAATTAAAGTGCAGTAGAAAATATATGCAGAAATTAAACAAATAAATAATCAAAGAGATAAGGGAGAAGACAATACACAAGGATTTTTATATTGATTCATCTTCTTGTCCACCGAAGGCTATGTTCAATACTCTTGCAGCACAAGAGATTTCTTCACTAAAGATTATGAGTTACAATTACAATATCTTACCCCGAGATCTCTATTTACCCTACACACTCACTAATCCTTATTCACTCTTGGAAAACACATTTCCAAGTGATTCTAATCCCTTTTCTTATCTCACCCTTGTGAAAGAAAGTATTCTGCAATAAAAATGAAGAATGTACAACAATGGCAGATTGCCTTTACAAGTTTGAAAGTAATATAACTTGCAATCCAATCAACTCTTTTGTATACTTAGTAATAATGCTCTTTATAAGTTGGTAAACTTTGAAACACTTTACTTTAAGAAACTTCAGAAAAATCAACCTTGAAAGTTTAAGGACTAGTTGTCAAAAGTGTAGAAAATAATTTCATAATGTGCGTAAGAGCTTTTAAAATTTGTATGAGAGTTGTGTTTTTGTGTTGTGAGATTAAATAGACTTTCCAATCACCCATAGTGCCTCTACGAAAAGGTAGGAATTGATTGGAGTGAAAACATTTCGTTTGCGATGAAAACCTTTCATTTTGAAATCTGAAATCTGATGCAACAACTCTAAGTAATCGATTACAACTAGTTGGTAATCGATTACCCAAGCATTTTGTTCACTTGGCATTTAAATTTGACTTAGAGTAATCGATTACAGCAAGTGGGTAATCGGTTACTCAACTTCACTAAAACTGGTAATCTATTACTCAAAGATAGTAATGGATTACTCTGATCAGTTTTTAGTTGGATAACTCTTTTCTCACACACGTAATCTGTAACTTAGATGCAGTAACCCGTTACACACTATTTTTGAATTTTTTTAGTATACTTGAAGTGTTTCAATGTTATTTTAAAATAGTTTGAGTATTACTACTATTGTATATTCGAGAATATAGGATAGAAGTACCTATTTAGACGTAGATTATTTTGTCTTGAAGCTTTGTCTTCATAAGTATTCTTCTTTTTGGTGATGTTGGTGTCTTCATCAAAACCGTGTCAAGGTCAGGAGCAAATATCTTATTCACAATCTCCCCCTTTTTGATGATGACAAACCAGTATCTTCTTTAATAGTGTAGTTTTTTGAGAGCAACATACTTTGAGATATGTTAAGATGACTTGAGTATGCTCCCCCTTTCATTTGGAGTTATGTGCCTGAAAGAAATTTGACAGAAAATACATTTCTCTCAACTTTTCTCCTCCTTTTGACTTCATCAAAAAGTAGAAAAGTCAAGCGTCTAGCACAATATATATATAGCATACATATATATATGCTTTTGTCCAGCACAATATATATATAGCAATACCATAAAACATAAGATGTTCAGACATTTGTTCAGAAATAACAAAATAACATAACATCAAATATTGTTCAAAATCATGAAAACATTAGAAACATAAAAACAGTAAACTGTTCAGAATCATGCACCAATCCAAACAGAAATCCTAGACAAAATCTAAGACTCAGGCTTAGAGTTGTCGTCATCGACGTCCATGCTACTCAGCTTAGAAGAGAGACGATGAAGTTCAAACTGGATTTGTTGATTCTGAGTATTAAAGGCATCCATTCGGTTAGTGATATAGCCTCGAAGAGAAAGCAACTCATCCATAATCATCTGATTGGTAGGCATGACAACATATGAGGAATATTGAGCATGAAACTCATAAGGTTGAGGTTCAGGAGGGTTAAGATTGGTAGGTTCTGGTTGATCAGCAGGTGCAGTCGGTCTATCAAATTGATGCTTATAGGCGCGGCGGTCACGAGGATCTATGGAGAAACCCATTTTGTGGACAACTTCCACATCAATCTTGCTTTCGTGAAGATTTATAGCGACCTTGGTTTCACCATTAGTAGAAACACGGAAATGTTCAAAAATATTGGTTATAAAGATTGCATAGTGCAAGGGGCTTTGAGTTCCTCGAACATTCCACATTTGTCTCATTATCATCTTAGTCCAATTGATTTTGATGTTAAACTTCATAACATACATCAATTGGAGTTCTATGTCACTAATTTGAGAATGGTTTGAAAATTTCGGTAAAATGACATAACTCATAAGGTAATGAAGCAAATGATCTTCAAGTTTGAGATACCTAGCAGATAGGATATCTCTATTTTTAACAGTCTCACCAAAGCCCTGTTGCTTACGCATTTATATTTCCTCTTTAGAAATTCTACACAAAGAATAGTAGAATTCCATGTGATCATAGTTATCCCATTCACACTGAAGGCCAAAACTCGTTGTACTACCTTGAGTGGGTATGTTACAGCACAATGAACTAAACATTTTTGTATCCAAAACAATGTCTTTACCTTTCACATAGGAAGTAAGACGATTATTCCGAAAGTTCATGTTGCAGTAAAATACTCGAACAAGTTCAGGATAAAAGTCATTAGTTTCACAACATAAGTCAAAAAGATTTTGTTGCCGTAAAAGATAAGGAAAAGAAAATTTTCAAACTCAAAATTCCCTCCATTACCGTATTTCGGAGTAAAGATGGTTCGACCATGGAAGTGCTCCTCAAAGACTTTGTGTTGCTCATCATTAGCAAGAAGCCTCGTCAAATCCAGAGGGTTAGACTTCAAAGATGAATTTCATTGGTTCCTTTAAGTCACATTTGAGTGTTGCTTCTTTGATCTAGAAGTGGAAGCCATGTATTGAAGTTTTTGAGTTTTTAGGTTTTTGAGTTTGGGAGATTTAGGGTTTTTTTATTTAAGTCACTAAACACGAAAATGATGGTGTAGAATTGAAAACATGATATGGATGGACACAAAAATCACTCAAAATAGATCAAAAACGATTTGAGTGTTGCTCCTTTGATCTAGAAGTGGAAGCCATGTATTGAGGTTTTTGAGTTTTTAGGTTTTTGGGTTTGGGAGATTTAGGGTTTTTTTATTTACGTCACTAAACACGAAAATGATGGTGTAGAATTGAAAATGTGATATGAATGGACACAAAAATCACTCAAAACAGATCAAAAACGAAGATTTTAGATAAAGATGAGGTTGAACACGAGTGAGAGAGTTGGAGGAAAACGAAGAGTTTGAAAAATGCAGAAAAATCACATATAACTGCACAGAGTAACCGGTTACTCACTTTTGAGTAATCAGTTACTTAGTTTAAAAAATTTCAAATAGAAACTTTGTGTAATCGATTACACATAATGCAGTAATCGATTATTGAAACTCCTTATTTCACCCTGTAATCGGTTACTCTCCAGAGTAATCGGTTACTGACCCAAAAAAAATTATTTTAAGCATACTGATTCTATGAAAATGATTTTTGACCCAAAATTTGAAATTTTTAAACATAAATAATCATAATTAAGGACAAGTAGGCATGAGATAAACATAATGAAGCACACATCTAATCAAATAAACATGTTAAGATAGGTAAGCTTCATCAAGAATACCTAATTCAAGTCTAATTTTATAAAAATGTTCTTTACCCAATGGTTTAGTGAAAATGTCTGCTAGTTGGTTATGAGTATCAATAAATTCAACGGTCACATCCTTCTTTTGGACATGATCTCTAAGGAAGTGATGTCTTATATCCATGTGTTTGATTCTAGAATGCATAACTGAATTCTTTGTGAGGTTTATAGCACTAGTATTGTCACATTTTAGAGGAGTGCAGCTTAAGTCTAAGCCATAATCTTGTAATTGTTGTTTAAGCCACAACACTTGGGCACTACAACTACCTGCTGCTATATATTCAGCCTCAGCAGTGTTTAGGACAACACATGCTTGTTTCTTGCAAGACCAGAGACTAAAGCATTTCCAAAAATATGACAAGTACCACTTGTACTTTTCCTCTCAGATTTGCAACCAGCAAAATCTGAATATGAATAACCAACCAAATCACATATAATTCCTTTTGGATACCACAGCCTAACGTTAGTTGTACCTTTAAGATATTTCATGATTCTCTTAACAACAACTAAGTGTGATTCTTTTGGTTTAAATTGATACCATGCACACAGACATACACTAAACATGATATCAGGTCTACTGGCAGTTAAATATAAAAGAGATCCAATTATACATCGATACTTTGATATTTCAATGTATTTTCCCGCTTCATCTGTATCGATGTAAGTACCAAAACCCATAGGAGTAGTTATCCATATCAAATCTTTTCAGCAAATCTCTACAATACTTTGATTGACTTACAAAAATGTCATTATCAAGTTGTTTGATTTGTAATCCAAGGAAGTAATTCAGCTTCCCCATTATGGACATTTCAAATTCTCCTTGCATCATTTTGCCAAAATCACTACACAAAACTTCATTAGTATAACCAAAAATAATATCATCTACATAAATTTGAACAAGAAGAGTATGCTGATTTATTTTCTTTATAAAGAGTGTAGTGTCGACCTTCCCTTTGGTGAATCCTTTTTCAAGTAGAAAATTGGTTAGACGATCATACCATGCGCATGGAGCTTGCTTCAAGCCATAGAGAGCTTTCTTTAATTTGTAAACATGAGAAGGATGTTTGTAATCTTCAAAACTAGGAGGTTTTTTCTACAACCACTTCTTCTTGAATATATCCATTTAGAAAAGCACTCTATACGTCCATTTGATATAGCTGGAAATTTAAAGAACATGCATATGCAAGTAATAGCCTAATAGCTTCAAGTCTAACAACCAGAGCAAAGGTTTCATCAAAGTCTATACCTTCTTCCTGATTGTATCGTTGGGCTACTAGTCTAGCTTTATTTCTAACAATAATACCATTTTCATCAGATTTATTTCGAAATACCCAACGAGTTCCTATGACATGCCTATTTTTAGGTCTATGAACAAGTTCTCAAACTTCATTTCTCTCAAACTGGTTTAATTCTTCTTGCATCGCAAGAATCTAGTGTTCATCCTCGATTGCATCATCAATCTTGGAGGGTTCTATTTGAGAAACGAAGACCATGTTTAGACAAACATTTTCTAGCATTGAACGGGTAGTGACACCCTTATTTATATCACTAATGATGTTATCAATATGATGATCTCGATGAATTCTTCATTCTTTTGGTAAATCATAATGAATATGCTCTTCTTGAGAAAATAAATCATCATCCATTTTCAAATGCTCAGAATTAGTTGTAGAATCATTAATAGAATTTTCTTTAGCAGTGGAACTTGACAAGTCCTCTTCATCATGGGTTAACCCAACCTTTATCACAGGATTGGCTTCATCAAAAGATACATGAACAAATTCTTCCATGGCTAGAGTTCTTTTATTAAAAATTCTATAAGCTTTACTCGTAAGAGCGTAGCCTAGGAAGATACTTTCATCAACTTTTACATCAAACTTGCATAAGTTATCCTTACTATTATTTAAAACAAAACATTTACAACAACATGCAAATGATAAATTTTGGTTTTCTACCTTTAAAGAGTTCATAGGGGGTTTTCTTAAGAATTGGTCTTATAAGAACTCGGTTTGAAACATAACATGCAGTACTTACTGCATCAGCCCAAAATTATTTTGGGAGGTTAGTTTCATTTAACACTGTACGAGTCAGTTCTTCTAAAGACCGATTCTTTTTCTCTACAACATCATTTTGTTGTGATGTTCAAGGAGCAGAAAAATTGTGATTGATGCCAAGATCATCACAGAATTCTTCAAATGAAGAGTTTTGAAATTCTCCTCCATGATCATTTCTTATAGTAGCGATTTTTAGTGATTTTTCATTCTGAACTTTTTTAGCATAAATGCTAAAGGCTTTGAACGCCTCATTCTTATGAACTAAGAATAGAGTCCAAGTATATCTCAAAAAATCGTCTACTATAATAAGAGCATAGTAGTTACCACCATAACTTTTTGTCCTTGAGGGGCCAAATAAGTCCATGTGTAGTAATTGGAATGGTCTATCGAAAGAAATCATGTGCTTAGGTTTAAAAGAAGTTTTTGTTTGTTTACCCATTTGACAAGCACTACATAGTTTGTCTTTAACAAACTTCATTTTGGGTAAACCAACAACTAAATCTTTCGCAATGAGTTTATTCAAATGGTCCATATGCATATGAGCAATTCTCCTATGCCAAAGACATGCATCATGATTATCATTAGCAACTAAACATGTTATTGGTAAAGAGGAGTCTATGTCAACCATATATATATATATTATTTATCATCTTACCAATGAGTTTAGAGTTTTGAGAATTCTTACTTTCGATGATACACTTATCTGGGTAAAATGCCACATGAAAGCCTTTATCACATAATTGACTTATGCTCAGAAGATTGTGCTTGAGTCCTTCAACATATAATACACATTCTATGGTTGTTGAGGGTGGCTTGCCAATTCTACCAACTCCAAGTATTTTTCCTTTGTTGTTATCACCATATGTGACATAGCCTTTGTACCTTGGAGTAAGGATAGAGAACTTATTTTTATCGTTTGTCATGTGTTTTGAGCAGCCGCTATCCAAGTACCATAAGTTGCAGGCGGCTCTCAAATTATCATGCAAAACAGTTTAAGTTTTATTAGATACCTAATATTCTTTGGGTCCTACATAGTTAGTACCGTTCTCAACCTATCTAAAATGACCTAGGGGTACACCATATTTTCTAATTATACAAGTATTTGGTGTATGTCCATTGTTTTTACAATATGTACATGTGGGTTGATGATTATGTATCCTACATTTATTATTACTATTTTCAAATGTATGGATACTTTGTTTTTCAAAGTTTATCTTAGTTGAGACACTTTGTTTCTTAGAAACGTGACTTTTTGAATAGCCGAGACCTCTTCGATCTGTTGAGTGTTTTTTTTTATCATTAATGATCTTTTCTAAACTTTTACTAATCTTGTACATCTTATTAAGTTCAAGACTTAAATTGAAACTTTATTTTCAAGAATAATGCAGTTTTGACATAAAGATGATGAGGGTTTGTTTCTAAATGCATCTAACTCAGTTTTTTGTTTTAGAAACATTTTTTGTAAGTTTAACATATTCATCATGCAAGCCTTTAAATGCAGTTTGTAATTCAGAAGAATATAGTTGATTATTATTTACCTCTTCATCATCAGAATGATGAGATGTCATTAAGGAAAGATGTGATTGTTCTTCATTTTCTTGTTCAGATGCGGAACTAGTATCATTGTCTTTCCAAGCAATGTAGGTTCTCCGTCCAGTCCTCATTTCATTCTTCCATTTGAAGGAGTTCTTTTTCAGGTTTGGACAGTCCTTCTTCATATTGTCAGACTTGTCACATTCGAAGCATGTGAAATTTTGGTTTGAAGTGGAGGCGTCATTATTCTTGGTGAATTTCTTCATTTGTCCAGTTTTATCAATCTTGTTCCCTTTAAGGAACTTGCTGAACTTCTTTACAAGAAGACTCATGTATTCCACCTCTTCCTTCTCAGATTCATCTTCTGATGATTCATATTTGTCTACTCTTGCCTTGAGAGAGATATTCTTCTTTTTCTTTTCTTGCTATTCATGTTGGTCAAGTTGGTTGAGTTCTAATTCATGTTCCTGCAATTTACCAAACAAAGCAGCCAAAGACATTTTCGATAAACTTTTCTTCTTTAGAAATGGCCATTACCTTGGGTTGCCACGTTCTGGTGAGTAATCTTAGAACCTTCAAGTTCAAGTCACTGTTTGATAGTACCTTACCAAGTGCAATGAGGTGATTTGTAAGATGAGTAAACCTTTTTTGAAGATCCATAATTTTCTCTCCAAGTTTCATACGAAACATTTCGTATTCCTGGGAAAGAGTGTTGAGTCTTTATCTTTTTACCTCTTCAGTTCTTTCATGTGTGGTCTCTAGAGTATCCCACATTTCTTCGGCAGATTTTTAGTTTGATACTTTAAAGAACTCGTCAATGCCAAATGCTGATGTGAGGATGTTCTTTGCTTTGAGATCATACCGCGCCTTCTTTTTATCTTCATCATTCCATGAAGATTTTGGCTTTACTTCTCTTACGATGTTGATTACAGTGAAGGGTTTATATGGTCCTTCTTCAATTGCATTTCATATGTCCAAGTCTTGAGATTCTATGAAGATTTTCATTCTGCTTTTCCAAAAGTCATAGCATTCTCCAACAAAGCTTGGAGGGCGGTTGATGTTGGAACATTCTCTTGGGAATGATCTTGAGGCCATCTTCGATATAGGATCAGATTTGAGAATAACTTACTCAAAAATAGCTATGGTGTCAATTGTAAGAATGAGATTACAACTAAGAGGGAGGGGTGAATTAGTTGACTTAAAATTATGGCCATTTTTTATGCAAAATCAAGAGTTAAAATGCAGCGGAAAATATATGCAGAAATTAAACAAATAAATAATCAAAGAGATAAGGGAGAAGAGGATGCACAAGGATTTTTATACGGGTTCATCTTCTTATCCACTGAAGGCCGCATTCAGTACTCTTGCAGCACAAGAGATTTCTTCACTAAAGATTATGAGTTGCAATTACAATATCTCACCCCGAGATCTCTATGTACCTTAGACACTCACTAATCCTTATTCATTCTTGGAAAACACATTTACAAGTGATTCTAATCCTCTTTCTTATCACACCCTTGTGGAAGAAAGTATTATGCAATAAAAATGAAGAATGTACAACAATGAGAGATTGCCTTTACAAGTTTGAAAGTAATATAACTTGTAATTCAATCAACTCTTTTATATACGTAGTAATAATGCTCTTTATAAGTTGGTAAACTTTGAAACACTTTACTTTAAGAAACTTCAAAAAAGTCAACTTTGAAACTTTAAGAACTAGTTGCCAAAAGTGCAGAAAATAATTTCAGAATGTGTGTAAGAGCTTTTAAAATTTGTATGAGAGTTGTGTTTTTGTGTTGTGAGATTCAATGTCTTTAAATAGACTTTCCAATCACACATAGTGCCTCTACGAAAAGGTAGGAATTGATTGGAGTGAAAACATTTCATTTGCGATGAAAACATTTCATTTGTGATGAAAACCTTTCATTTTGAAATCTGAAATCTGATGCAATAGCTCTCAGTAATCGATTACAACTAGTGAGTAATCGATTACCCAAATATTTTGTCCACTAGGCATTTAAATTCGATTTAGAGTAATCGATTACAGCAAGTGGGTAATCGGTTACTCAACTTCACTAAAATTGGTAATCTGTTACTCAAATACTGTAATGGATTGCTCTGATCAGTTTTTAGTTGGATAACTCTTTTCTCACACACATAACCTGTTACTTAGATACACTAACTCGTTACACACTATTTTTGAAAATTGTTTTGAGTATACATGAAGTGTTTCAATTTTCTTTTAAAATGGTTTGAGCATTACTACTATTGTAGATTCGAGAGTATGAGATAGAAATACCTACTTAGACTAATTTGTCTTGAAGTTTTGTCTTCTTTATCTTTATAAGTATTCTTCATTTTCTTCTTTTTGATAATGTTGGTGTTTTCATCAAAATCATGTCAAGGTCACGATCAAAGATCTTCATTCTAGCCACCAGGGGCATTGCATAGTGGACTGATAACCAAAATAGGTCATAAGCATTGTCTATTAACTAATTGAATACAAAATATTCCAATGATTAATAAATAAAAATCCAAGGTAATTCTTCAACTCAAGTTCACATACTTGCTGTTTGGCATCATATATGCTCTTGAAGGGAGATAATATTACAGTGACTACTACCAGCGCCATAACAGAAGCTTTAAACCCAAACAGATACAAAAACTAAATTAGATAAATGACCAAAAGTATATTTAAGTCATAGTTTATTTAAATATTTTATACATTACCATCTAATCTATTTTTTGCAATCAACAGGCCAATGTAAAACTATGAAAGGATCACTTTAAAAAAATTGTTGAAAGTACAGTATAGTGAGCAAAAAATTGAAGAAATTATATCTATTTGCTAATATTGACTAATAGGTTATATATAAATATGAATTCTAGATAATCTTGGGAGGCTTGCACCTCTCTTGCCCAATTTTCCACTTTCAGTGTGAATTAATGCCATTAAGTAAAGAAGAAAAAAGGAAAGAAAATTAAAGAGTGAGAAATGTAAAGTTTGGACTTTGAAGTCAAATATGACAACTTTAGCTTACAAACAATCAATCTATATATAAAGTACTGCCCACTCTATGAAACTAATGAGGTATGAAATGGTAGATGTACGCACTTTCACCCTTATAAACCAAAGAGAATGCATACAAGATTTGAACCAATGACATCCAAGTCACATGAGAAGCAAACTTACGATTTACAAAAATGTGAATTGCACATCCTTCTTAGCACTTTACATTAAGTAACTTGAATATTTAACACATTGCAGCTTCATAAAAGGTGTGAATTAAAATGAATATACACCTTGAGACAAATATCCCAGTCAGCTCAAAACCCAGCCATCCCAAAACCAGAAATTTCAGGGCTTTCATTCCCAAGAGTATCAAAACACCAAGCTAACAAAAGAATGTTGGGGCAGAGTGAAACAATCAGTAGTGTCATTCAACACCAGTTCATATCTCCATGGCAATGTAGAAATTGTGTAAAATACTAGTTTGGATCAGTGTGATTCACTCTTCTCATGAACTTCTTCTATTTGAGTAGGTAAGAGGTTTATGAAGCTCCCTTTGGCTTGTTGATTGGAAGCCATAGCTGATTCATCATCTGTATCATACAATAAAACTAAATCATTAAATGATGGAACAACCTAAACCATAAGATATATCAAGTTTTTCCCTGTGCCTCAATGTTAAGTGTCAAAGAATATGTTGACATCCTATGATAAGACTATAACACTCTTATCAGCAATGAACTTTTGATGCAATGTAACAAGAATATTAGGGGCATGGCAGTGTCAAAAAGTAGTATACTCATGTAGATGATTTGAGCTAAATTATTATTGGATTAGATTAGCATTTCTTTGGTATAACCAAAGGTATCCCATCACCCTATGGGTAAGGAAATAATCCCTTTCCGGTGTGTGGCTATCACTCTTGGAATCGAACTTTTGACCTTTGTCCTAGTACGATACCTTAGGATTCTTTGAGGCCTTAAACCACCTGACCAACGCCTCGTTAGTGATTAGGTTAGCATTTGTCTCTATATAAACATGTTTCAAAAGGCTGTTCATTGCTATGTTCACATGCCACACCATGATACAAGTCAACTAAATAAGGCCAAGCAGATAATTAGACATATTTTCCCAATGTTTTTTTTCCTGTTTTTCATTGCCATAAATCATGTGGGGATAAATAAGAGAAAAACTTATGTGCAATGTCAACACATGGAAACAAACCATGCTCTTTAACCTCAAGGTAGAATTAATAATCCTACACTAGACCTTTTTGTCTGATGAAAAGGATTATAATCTAGTTCCTTATAAATCCCCTTAGGCAGTATCCTAGAATTCAAAAGAATAACATTGACATATGGAATCAAGGATGCATTTATGTGTACAATGATAGAATGGGAAATAATGAAAACATTCATGCTAATGGCGTTCACTGCTGCAGAATAATAGAGTGCTATTGTGGCCGAAAGAAAGAGAGAAGGAGGCGAGGTATTCGGTTGGAGGGGCAGGAATATCGATGAGTAGCGAGGAATGAGAGAGGAAGAGAGTCATTGAGAAAGGTTTGGAGCCTTTGGCAGGGAGGAATCAGAACCACCAAAGAGTTCAGTTTCTCTATCTTTTCTATTCTTAGTTTACTTCTGTCCTTGAAGTAATGTACAGATCTACAAGGGAACCATTTGGTATCCCAACACTACCCTTTAAGGAGGTGAACCATAAACCATTAGATCTAAAACAAATCATCAAAACTTTCAATGGATAAAAAGACGAAAAATCAAAAGAACAGGAAAAAATATGGATACTCTTACCAAATAGGGCCCTGATAGATGGCCTTTTAGGTTTCGTGCTCTTTTTCTTCAATTCAGCTGATACATTAGCACATACAGAAATGAAGATCAGCATAATGATGTATCGATAATAATATAATATAAAGAATAAAGGTAATGACTGCACAAACTACAATAAATGCCGAGATAGAGATACATACTGATTCCATGTATTTCATGATCATTCAAAATTTCAAAATTCTTGTATGTGTACCCAACAAAGTTAACATCCTTAGATGGCAGCATCTACAGAAAATGACATGCCAAAGTTAAAAACCCAGACTTCAACAAACTACAGGAGTAAATGGTCATTGTTTTACTGGAAGAATAAATGGACATTGAAAACACTGATGATCCAAGCTTCTCAAATCAAGAGGCAATTGTATTCAGAGTTATTGTTAACAAAACTGTCAAAGTGTCACTGGAACTAAATGCCTTAATTTACAGTATGCTACAAACAGTGTTTTAAATTGCAGTCGAGGTTACAATGTGTTTACCACAATTGTGGAAAATTGTGGGAAAATGCAGCCGAGATGCTGTTGCGGAGACTCCCAAAACCGCAATATTGCAGCTGAGAAGTACAATTTAAAACACTGACTACAATCATAATAACAGAAGTATTCCAAAGATAACTGTTGAATTCCAGTAATTGGTATTAAGTGGTGTTGCCCAACAAGATAATTGTGAGACTTTTTTCATCGATAACTGCTGAGGATGATTGAAATAAACTATATTAGCAAGCCTCACATTGCCTGGAATTGGAATGTAAGAGGGAGGCCAGGGTTTTTTTAGGCTCAAATTTCTTATTACAAGATGCACCAGTTCGAAACACTCTAGGCCTCGGGCCCATGGTATCGGGTTGAGGTACTTGGACATATGTGTATTCTTTAAACCCTAATTCGATATCCTAATCTTAAATAATATATTGGGATCCGTTCAACAATTCAACGCTCCCAAAGACATAGGCAAAATTGGTCGAACCTCGTTAACGATGACAATCTACTGAAAAATAATCAACTGATTCAGAGGAACTTACTTTCTCGATTACATGGCATGTTAAATAGCCAAGTTACTTAGTGTTACGTCATAAAAGAAACCAATGCAGATAAGTAACTGACTGATTAGAATATAGCTGTTAGCTATAAATTTAAAACCAAAATAAGATATAGAAGGGCATATGGCAGCAGCTTTACTTTTTAAAAATAACCTCAACAATATGACTACGTGCATGTACCCTTTGAGCTTCAAAGAAGATCAAATAGACTAATGTAAGAGAAAACATAAAAAAAGTCAATGTTTGAGTTATAATTACAGAAACTCTTGTAGACCAACTATATACAAAATTTGAGTAACAAAAACCAACCTTTTTCCATGGGCCTGCCTTTGAGGATGGTTCAGTTTTCTTGTCCACCTACACATCATTAGTTAATCAAGAGAGAGTGATACTTCTTCACAATATAAATAAGTATATCTTCTATATCCTTAAACATAAGGACATACACTATACGTATATACCTCATCAAACTTCTCAAAATTTTGGGTATCTAATTCATCATTGACCTCAGGAATAAAAGCAGCCTTCATTTGGTACAATTTATCCCATTCAGTACCTTTGAACCATGGGTGAGCCTGGAAATGAAATGGCCAATCACTTATTGGTTACTATGCGACTGAATCCCGAAGTAAATTATACAATCTAGAAAAGAACACACCACAACACCTTTATTTCATGAGCTCCTTTGGTTCCAAGCCTCTGTTCTACATTACATAGGAGTCTACAAATAAGATCCTTTGCCTCTGCTGATAGTTTAGCTTCTTCTGGAAATTTTAAATACGTTTTCCAATTTACTATCTGCATATTTAATTGTAGGAAATACAAAATTAGCATAATCGATAATGAGACCAAAATGATAGATAGAATCAAAGCAAGACATGCCAGCAATCAACATGAATTGTTCGTAGCTATGAGATATCATCTGTTACTATAAAATTCCAAAACTGGAAACAGAAGCATGGTCCAAAAATAAGCATCAAGCTACAGTTCAACAGTAAAGCCGATCCTATTGTAAGAAAGTAAGAAGCAATTCTTTACTTTGCACAATTGGCAAACCACCCTATTTCTTTTACCTGAAACTTGTTCCTAGTAAACTAATGACCAGTTAGTTATAAAAAAACTAATAATCAGTTGCAGCATGCAAACAAATTCAATAGTTCTAAGACTTCAGGAATTGTGAACTTTATGCAGTTTATTAGATTATTTTATCTAAAAGCTTGGCTACAGTCATGTTTTTCTTGCCTTTTTAACATTTTCTGTAAGACGTCCAAAAGATAATGTTGTAAATAATAGTTATGGTTCAAACTTCAAATAGTAATGGGGCATTGCCATTTACGAAACACAGGTATATAAACCTCTATATTATGTATTATACTGAATGCCAACCTGACCACCATAAGAAACAGCAACACGCCCGCTTTGCAGGTAGGGCATACATCCATGACTCAACTAGAATATGTTAATGGGGATTTGTTAAATAACCTAACATAGGGACTATGGCCTAATTCTGCTAATAATAACTGTCACTGTCAAACTGGCTTCCAACTGTAATTGAGTGAAGTAATTGAATATAAGTCGGGAGAGGTTTCAATCGGGGTTCAGGTCAGTTTTGGAGTTTAGAGAATTGGAAGAGCCAAAAGAGTCTCATGTCCTGATCTCTGACTCGGATTTAGGAAGAGGAGAATCCTATTAATAAAACATCATCTTTTACAATCTTTTTTGATCCAGTTCTAATAAAATAAGAAAAATATCAATGGAAAGGTCGTATAGAAATAATATTAATTTCTATGTATCATACTTCTAATATAGCAAGATGAGCTCAACAGACTCAGAGTTCTAAAACATGTGCTAAAACTCAGCCCATACAAATGCATGATGTATTGCCATCTATCAATAGGTGATCCAGAGTTTCAGACATAACCTTTTTACAAGTTGACATTGGTTCATCTGAATAAAATGGTGGAAAACCTACAAGCATTTCATACATTATAGCTCCCAGAGACCACCTGGAAGCATTTACGCGATGTCATCAGAATATATTAAGGAATGAGTAGTTCAAAAAAACAAGGAGGGATTAGTGGAATTTTTGAAAAGGAAAAGTCGAAAAACATATTCTATAATACCAATCGCATTCTACGCCATATCCTTTCTTCAGTAGAACTTCAGGTGCAATATAATCAGGTGTTCCAACTGTAGAATAAGCCTACAGTATGGCAGAGAAATGAAAGCTTAAAATGTCATACCTGTTATCTATATAGTCACCATACAATCATGAAAAGACTTTCCTTGAAAGAAGCAAAAATTACAGGTAATGGAATTTCGTATATGAAAAAATTCGGCATTTTAAAATTTGAAATATTCATGATCATTGAAACACAAATTTGTCAGTTAATGTGGTTGCAAAAAAATGTCAACCTGAACGTTTGGGAGGGATAGAATAGTCATGCTTGTTTATGTATACTATTACTGAGGGACTTACAAGCATTCGCCTATTTTTCTGCCAATGTTGCAGCTGTTCTTGTTGCGTTCGTGTAGGAGCCACCGGACGTCCATCACTCCGAAGGGCTCCACTTCTGTTAGTTCCAGTAGAGAAGTCCTTTTCCTGAAGAGTACTGCAGTCCAGCGGTTTGCACAACCCAAAATCTGATAATTTCATGTGACCATGTCTATCTAAGAGCAAGTTGTCAGGCTTGATATCCCTGGAATGCATTTATGAATCAGAATATCAAATATCTATTGATATATACCACGGCAAATATCATTTATTCATGTCATATAGTATACTAAATTTTTTCATCATTTGATGTTATTGTTTATTATTGTTTACTTGAGTTTACCTATGAATATAATTGTGCTTATGAATCGACTCTATGGCTAGCACAGTCTCCCCAACATAGAACCTGGCCTCATCTTCTGTTAGTATGTCCTTCCGCATCAGCAATGTCATCATATCTCCACCAGGTAGATACTCCATGATGAGATATAAATACTCTTCATCTTGAAAGGAACAATAAAGTTTTACAATGCAATTGCTGTCAACTTCAGCAAGTAGATTCCTCTCAGCTTTTACATGTTCAACCTAAAAAAGTTAAAAGTATGCAATAAGTATAACAGGAAAATGTTTATTTTAACAACAACATGATTTCAATCAATACTTGGCCTCTGCGAAGCATCTCTGATTTCTTAAGCTTCTTCATAGCATATACATGACCATTTGCCTTCTCCCGGCAGACTCTAACCTGTAAAAAGATGAAAATGGAATACCATTATGAAAAATCTTATAAAATGGGCATTTTGGTCACTTATCTTCATTTCTTTTTTGAATTTCACAACATTTCATTTATTTTTTCAATTTGGTCATTCATCATGAATACTATCAATCAATGTGGTCTTCCCATCACAATTCTGTCATCTCCCTAAAATAACTACGGCATGTCACACATCAGTTGTGCCATGTCATCATCATGTCATACCTACATCATCACCATGTCAATGGCACATTATCTTTGTTAGTGACACATCGTCACTTCCATTAGAGTTTGTAACAGAACCGTGATGGAGGACCACATTGACAGATGATTTACAAGATAAAGGACCAAAATGGAAGAAAAATAAAGATAGGAGACCAAATTGGAAACAAAATGATGATAAGGGACCAAAATGTCTAGTTGTCAATAAATATTTGTTTAAGAAAGATAAACATAGTAGTTACACCTGTAACAGAAATTTTAGTTATTTAAGCAGAAGATAAATTTAAAAATATAAATAAAAAAGATTACAGGAAAAAAAAAACAATGCAATATATACATTAGGTTTACAATCCAACATCCTCATAAAGCTCCATTGGCTATCTATGATGGAAATGGCTAATATGAATATCACACATTAAAGTTCTCTTTGCAACTGGAATAATTCTTAAAATCCATTGTCGCAGTACAAACTTAAACCAGAAAAGGGTCAAAATACCGAGGATATTCCAGATTGTTAATAAATCAGAGGTTCTTGATGATAAACCTCCATTACCACTACTAATTTTTAAATGAAAGATTAATTACCATTAACATTAATAATTTTTAAGGGAAACTTCTCCCTGGCGTGCACCAAGCTATATCCTTTCTTTATAATAAAAAAAGTATCATTAGATGAGAAGTGAATACTACAAAAGAACGGAGTAACACTTCCTCGCAAAGAACAGAAAAGGACAAGAATGATACAAATGACAATAAAGAGTATGTTTTTGTTTCAATCGACATCTCCATAGATAGTTACATGCATATCATACAAGTCCTTTTAGTTACTGGAGGAAACAGTAGCTTTACCAACAAGATAGGTTAGTATAAAAATCATTAAGGTCAAACATATAGAAAAACCATAAACATGGTCTTATTTGGATGTTAATGAAGGTAGACTATACCTCTCCAAATGCACCCTTCCCGATCATAGTGAGGGGTTCGAAATCATCAGCCCCCATCTTGTGTCTCATTAGGCGCATGTATTCTGTCTCCTTTTTCTCCAAATACTTAAGCAAGTTGTTCTGCTCTTCCGCAGAGACTTCAGCATCAGCCAACTTTTTTTCTAGCATATTACGTCTGCAATGAATAGTGTATTTAGACCTTAGTAAAGATGTCAGCAATCAACTTTTGCAGTAGGTATTTACGCATAAAAGAAAGGAAGCCACATCAGAGAAGATATAAGACATAATAGCAAGAATGCCATAAAAACGCAGTGACAATGCAGAAATGTCTTATTTCAATTGGCTTGGAGAATCTTGAAAATAACTAATTTACATAATACCAAACTCAAATTGTTGGGAGGGGTAGCCACCAGCCCCGAGGGGATTAGTTATCTACCCTGGTAATAGGACGGAGGGATACATTGGTTGAACCGAAAAAAACTCGTCAATAGTATTAGAATGGACAAGCATCTAAACCCAAAATATATAAGTTGAAGTATAGATACCTTTCCTTCCGCTCCTGAAGGCTCTGCATCTGTTTCTTATAGTGGTTTTCTATGTACTGCTTTGCAGCTTCAACTTTCTGTTTTGTTACATTTGAAGGTGCTTCGTCATTTGTCGGGGTTTTGGATCCTTCTTTTTTTGTGCCATTAGTTTCCTTGTCATTTGCAGGCTTCGTTTTGTCCTTCGGCTTGAACTTACTAAACCAGCGCCTTGTACCTTCCATCTTATTTTAAATTCGTTCACCTTTCAAACTGATGTGTTAAGTATTCTATTTCACCAAACACTAGAGACGAGAAGTTTTGCCACACAAGGATCTCATTTTAAAAGACATGAATAATCAAGGCACCAATGTTGACCAGAACAATCCAAGGTAATCAAACTAGCTCCTACTTCTATCAAAACAGGAAAAGATATGATAAACTATCAGCAAACTTTAGCATCAACCATGTTTTTATCTGGTCAGAAGCAAAATTTCAGCAATAGATAGAGTTTTATATATTTACCAGAAATCCAGAATCATTATATCAGAAGCAATAAATTGCTGATAATATAAGAAAACAAAATAAAAATAAACTTATGGGCTCATTTGTAATGTGAATCAAGAACATAAAGGAGGTAAAGGGTGACTGTAACTAAAAGTACAATTAGACCTAAACATATAAAAAATGGAACATTCAATCACAAAACTCAATAAAGTAAAATAAAATGTGTACCATCCCCTAAGATCCTCATTGTCCAACAAAACTTCATAACCTTTGACTTTTCAAATTAGAAATGCTGGAAACTAATTGAAACAAATGAATCACTCTCCATGAAGTACAAAGCACTTAAAATCAAAAGGGAAATTCAAAATTATATATATACAATGGAATTCAAAGCATGAATAGATAAAATTACAATCTTTTATGTCAACATCACTCTTCTGGGATGCAAGGAATATGATAAAACTACAATCTTTTGAACAAAATAAACTTCCCAATCACATAAAAAACACTTTTTTATTCTTCTCACGCATGTTATCACAAAAACAAACAGAAACCCAATAATAAAAATAAGAATATGAAAAAAAATAAAAAATACCCACCATGTCAATCAAAGTCAAAACTGATAAAAAAAACACTTAAAACTATGAATTTAGATTGAAAAAGCAAAAGGGTGTCGTATAAACCTTGGATTCAGATGAATCTGAAGACTAGAAAGAGTGTCAGTGAATAGAGAGAAAATATATGTAAGAATAATGGGTAGAGAGAGAAAAGAGAAAGGAACGCGGCGAGATTAACGGTGGATGAGAGTAGAGAAGAAAATTGCGTTGTTGATGATTGTGATGTGAACGTGAAGATGAGTGTGAAGCCCCAATTGCATTTTTGCTTTGCCTTTTTTCCTTCCTTTTCCTTTTGTTTGTGTTAAATAATAGTTAGGTGTTGAAAGTTGTAATAAACCAAAATAAATTATTTCTAAGGATGTAGTTTATCTCCTCGTCCTTTTGTTAACAATATCACATATGTATTATTTTATTTAGCTTTTGAAAATAATTTTATAAAAAATGAATAAATAAGATATATATCATTATTTTAGTGCATATGGGAGATACATTATCTTTTTATATTATATTGGAATATATTTTATTCTCTTAAAATAATAAGTTAAAGACTTTCTTAAAGCTATTTTTTTGGTTTAATGTAATAGAGTGAAATACTTTTAAGACATGAAAAATAGCATTTACCACTTGTGCAATAAACGTTTTGCTGATATTATTTATATTCATATTTCATGAAATGGTATGTCTTAAACTTAAATATAAATGAATTTAAAATAAATGATATGTTTTTGCACAATCAAAATCTTAATTATCATTTATCTCACTAGCATGTTGACAGACATGAAGTGTTTGTCGACCCGTATTCTTATTCAATATTATTAAGTATTAAATTTGTATTTTTTATTTTAGAGAATTAGAATGTTTTTTATTGGATGTATTTCATGTTATAATTTTTGTATTTATTATAATACTCAACTTAAAGTGAGATGTATTAATTATAATTATATAGGATTATATGGTTTTACTTTAAAAATAAAAAATATTAAGGACAAAATAGAAAAATAGAATCACGGTGATAGTTATTTTTTATAAGTATCATTTTTGTGTTACATTCGTTAAAGAAAAATAATTTAATATAAGAAATGTTACATAGAAACTCAATAGAGACCAATAATATACGAAGATTAATCAAATATAAATTTGAAGAAGAAAAGATAAAAATAAGAAAATGAGTGCAACAATAATGATGTATTGTGAAAAAAGAATAAAAGTAATATTTATTTTGGTGAACCAGAAATGTATTAAAGATACTTTATATTATAATTTTTATTGGGTGCATTTTATATTATATTTCTTTGTCTTTATTGTTAAATTAATGTGAGAGAATAGTTAATATGTTGGAAGTAGTTGCATATAATTAAATGATTTTTGTAGAAATTAAATAGTGTTAAAAACAAAATAGGAAAACAAAAATTACACCATACATAATGGTAGTTATATTATGTTTTCTCTTTATATAGATATAGATATAGATATTTCTTTGTCTTTATTGTTAAATTAAGAGTTAATTATACTGACACCCCATGAGTTTTAGTAAAATTACACAAATCACTCCTCACTTTTTTACACCTACACAAATCTCCCCTAGTTTTTATACTTTCGCTACACTAATCACTCATGCATGAGAAATAAGTGTAATATTTTAAACAAAAAATGTGATAAATGCAATTAAGTTAAACAAAACATGGTATATTGTGGGGGAAATCCAAATAATATACAAATTAATGTATCTTTATTATTTTTTGTTACAAAATGCATCAACAATTCTAAAAAGATATTATTTAAATCGCTCTTATACTATATCGTAACGAACCAAAAATAATAAAGAGATATCGACTCATATATTATTTAGACTTGTCTCCACAATATATCATGTTTTGTTTAACTTAATTGCATTTATCACATTTTTTGTTCATAAAATTACACTTATTTCTCATGCATGGGTGGTAAGTGTAATGAAAGTATAAAAAATGAAGAGGTTCATGTAGGTGTAGAAAAGAGATGGGTGGTTTGTGTAATTTTACTAAAACTCAGGGGGTGTCATTCTAATTTACTCTTAAATTAATGTAAGAGAACAATTAATAGGTTGGAAGTAGTTACATATGATTATATGTTTTTTTTTGTAGAAATTAAATAGTGTTAAGGGCAAAATAGGAAAACAAAAAAGTTATATTATGTTTTCTCTTTATAGATAGTATATTTTGGTTTTATATATAATATAGATACTTAGATACTATATATAAAGCCAAAACATGGTTTATCCACCACCATGGTATAATTTATATATTCCTATTTTGGCATTTACATTTTTTAATTTCTATAAAAAACATATAATCCTAGATAAACCACCTCAAACACATTAATTATAAGTTGCATATCTATATTTATATTTACTATATATAAAGTCAAAACTTGAAATAACTATCATCATACTTCTATTTTCCTATTTTGCTCTTAATATTTTTTATTTCTAAAGTAAAACCATATAATCCTATATAACTATAATTAATACATCTCACTTTAAGTTGGATATTATAATAAATACAAAAAATATAACATATAGTACATCCAATAAAAAATATTCTAATTCTCTAAAATAAAAAATAAAAATTTGAATACTTAATATTATAAAATAAGAATGCAGGTCGACATACACGAAGTGTCTGTCGACGCCCTAATATAGTATAGAAAATATATTATTTTTATTTAGTAGTAAAAAATAATTAATACATAAACAATATTTTTCTTTATCTTGTATTAACGTTAGATTTAATCTTTAAGATTTTAAAATAATAAAAAATGAGTAATTAAGAATTATTTTAACCCTAAACCATGCATAAAGCATATCCAAATATATTTATACTTTTATACTATATATTTATACTTTTACACTATATATCTATACTTCTATACTATATATATATACCATATATAAAGTCTATTTATATTTCTATATTATATAACTATATCTATATCTATACTACTTATAAAGGAAAAACCCAAAATAATCACTCACCATGGTGTAATTTATGGTTTTCCCTATTTTCTAATTTTTACCAAACAAACCATATATAACTCAATGTTCCTCTCCATACAATATATGTTTCATATTATTTGGTTAACTATTTCTTCTTCTTACATTATAACTATCAGTTTTTAATGTAGAACATGAATTTCAATTTAAAAAATATTGAACATTACACCAATCGAATAAATTCAACTGTAGATTACAAATATTTAAAACAAAATATTATATTTGACATTTATGACATATAAACTACACATTATAAAATATAGGAAAACGTGTTGGCAAACACGACAGTGTTTGTCAACAATCTAGTTATATATAAAGTCAAAAGTTGAAAATTGAAATAACTAACCCTAATTTGCCCTTAATATTTTTTATTTCTAAAGTAAAATCATATTATCCTAGATGATTATAATTAATATATCCCACTTTAAGTTGGATATTATAATAAATACAAAAATTATAACATGAAGTACATATAATAAAAAACATTTTATTTATTTAAAATAAAAAATACAAATTTAATACTTAATATCATAAAATGAGAATGCGGGTCATGACATAATTTTTCACATTCCAAAATTACCTTTTTGTAACTTTTCCATTAATAAATATCATAAACTTCCAAATTTACTTTTATTCATTTTCACAATACATCATTATTCTTCCACACATTTTCTTATTTTTATCTTATATTCTTCAATTCTATATTTGGTTAATCTTTTTATATCTTTGGTCTCTACTGAGTTTCGATATAACATTTCTTATATTAAATTATATTTATTTAAAAAATGTAACACAAAAACAATAATATCAGAAAAAAGAAAAAATGCAGGTCGATAGGTATGAAGTGTCGATCGACACGCTAGAATATAATAAATGAAATTTATTTTGAAAACATAGCAAACATATGATTAATCTAAAATGATATGCCTCATGAAATTTCTTCTAATAAAATCATTTTTTACTTACTCAAAGGTTTTATGAAATTTCTCCCCACCAAAACTAAGTTTTGACAAATTTAATTAAAAAATGCTTTAAAACATTACCTCGAATAAAATAAAATAATATTTTTATATGTTTAGCTCTAGAATATTTAATGAGATTTTTTGAAATATTAATAGAATTATCCCACTAAACAAAAAATATTATTTAAAAAAAAAGAAGAATAATCCTCTTATCAATTATCCACCTATAGCAATTGTGAACAATAATTTGCACTAGACACATATTCAACATAGCCAATTGCGAATAAAAGATAGAATGAAATAATAATGACTGAAAACATGATATGGAAAAGGGGTGGCCTTGATTAGGATGTAAAGATTGTAATGTTTTTGTTTTTGAAATCTGGGTATGTATTCCATATTGTAGATTTTACTCTTGTGAGATAAAGAATGTATATATGAATGGTGGGGACCGTGAATCATGAAAGTGTAGGGTATTGAAGGTTGAAGGAGGAACCCAGAACATGGTGGTGAGGCTATGGCTATGAATATCTTTCTAACATACCTCATTCTTATCTTTTTACCTCTTGTGTGTTTTTTGGGGTCTTTCCTCCTCCTTTGAGAACAGGGTGAGGGTAAAGTATCTCATTTTATACTAGGAGATAACTTATCTCTTATAGTCAGTAAAATATGATATTGTATTGTTTTGTTTAGCTTTAGATATATTTTTGTAGAAAATGATTAAATATGATATATATCATGATTTTAGTGGATGAATGAGATAATTTATCTCCTTATACCAGTAGATATTTTATCCTCTAAAATCTTTCACATGAACAAACACTAAATTGAATATCAAGTCTACTAGTATTAAAATATAACTTAAGAGTAATGTATCTCCTCATATCATGAAATAATTTATCTCTTCTAGCCAGTAAAAATGTGACATGTGTCTATTTTGTTTATTTTTAAAAGTATTTTTTATAGAAAATGATGAAACGTGACACATGTTTTGATTTCGCTGGCAGAAGAAGATAACTTATCTCCTTATACCAGGAAATACTTCTTTCCCATAACTTAATCCTATCATGCCACTATAAGGAGTTTGATCAATATTTTTACCTTCCTTCTCTTTGTTTAACACAACCAATGGGTTATCAACTCAGGTTGAAAATTTCCGTTTTGAACTTTTTATCAACTCATTGATGTACTTTTGATAATTGATGTAGATTTCATCACTTCTCTAATTTATTTGTAGGCTAAGGAAGAATTTTAACTCTCGTAATTGGCTCATTTCAAATTCATTATGCATAAGCTTAGAAAGTTTTTGATACATATTTTCTTTAGTGACTCTAGAAATAATATCTACTACATAAATAATAATAAAATCATTGTTTGAACTTTTTTTTCAAAAGAGTGTTGTCTACTGTTCCTTAAAATCATTATTTGAACATCTTTTTGAAAGAGTGTTGCTTGAGACCATAAAAACCTTTTTTAATTTAAAAAAACATGATTAGGATGTTCAACGGTTGTTTAATAAAAAAATGTGTTCATCAATTTATCCATTGAGAAAACAGTATTTGATAAATAAAAAATTCTATTTTATATTTAAATAATCAAGATCAACTAATCAATCCTTATTATTTTATATTTGAATCCTTAAATATTTTCACTTAAATCTGAATTACCCTTTTCCCTAATCCTAAATTATATAAAACCAATCATTTATAAAACGGATATGATCCAATAGTCTCTAAAAGAAAATCAACATTTGAAACAATGGAATGGATGAAGACATGAAGATTGCTGTGAGAAATAAATATAATTTTTAAAAATTTCCCTATGAGAGGTTGGCACCAAGAGCTAGTTTTGAGCATTATCTTCTTACCTTGGTCGTGATTGTGTTTACTAAATATACTCAAGAATTATTATGACTAAATATGCACTTCATATATCATATTATCCTAGTTGGAAACTTGAGAGGGGAAATAAATAAAAAGTTAGAAAGTGACAACAAGCTTTAGAAACACAAGGTTTTTGTGTAAGTTAAGGTAAGGCAAAATATATGGAGCATAAGTTCAATAAAAGGCATATAGACCTATCATAGAAGTAAAAATTGGAGATTATGTCATTCTACAAGTTAGGGGTGCACAGGACTCGACCCTAACCACTCACCCAGTATAGCCCGATAATCAGGTCCGAATAGGGTCTAATCTTATCGGGTCTAAGGTCGAGTTCGGGTTTAAAGATTAGACCATGTCAATATTTAGGGTCAGGTAGGCACCAAACATGACCCGACCCTTCCCATGGTGATTCACTCGTCATGTTTGTATGTGTCTCTATTCAAACGTGTACATAGTAATGTCACTTTTTTTGTCGAAAGTATCATTGGTTCTCTAATTTTTTCATCATATATACATGATTAATAATATATATACATATATCATTTTATATGTCAAATTATATACTCATAATAATAAATAATATTGAGAAGACTTTATCTAAAATGAGTCTATATTATATTTAACTGGGTCTATGTTCCGACTTAAAGGTTGACTCGAAAGATATTTTTTTATGGTTGGGTTAGCTTCGGGTCTAGGTCCGGGTTCAAAAAAATGCACCGACCAATATTTAGGGTCAGGTAAGGACAAACATTAACTCGTCTGAACTCGGCCCATGCTCACCCATGCTACAAGCCACAAAATTTATATATTTTGGATTTACCATACAAAATGATATGGGATATCGGTGGAGATATAAACTATAAGACCGGAGCAAGGTGAATGAAATGGAGTGTGTCAAGTGTTAATGTGATAGAAAGATGTCACTAAAGCTTAATAGCCGATTTACAACACAACTATAAGTCCTAAAATCGTGTATGAGAGGAATGTTGTACAATAAAATATTAACAAGATAGGATTTCAATATAGGAAAGATGAAAACATTATGTGAAAACACTAGAGAAGACAATATTAAAGATAAATGTGTTTGAAATAAAGGTGGGGTAGCTCTTATTGTAATATATAAACATATTTTAATCTTGCCTTCGATGATTTAGGGTTGTCTTGAAGAGATCGATAAAAGTTTCAGTAAGGAGGGTATACTAAATGGAGGATGACAATATTTGGAATTAGAAATATGCCGAGACGAATAAAAAAATGAAACGATTAGAAAAAAAATTTAAACAAATATTTTATCAATTTATATAATTTATAATATAGTTTGGTCCATGTAGTCCATTCCAACACTTTGAAAATTATTAATTTAATATTCTCTAAATCAAACTAATGAAAATGTTACATCTATGCACCATGAACCCTAGCTCCATTATAACCAGCCGAACGTAACACTTATTATGTAATTAGATATTTGAATTAAGAAGTATCTAAGGCCTACTTATACAGCACCATGTTTACATGATTTGCCATAGTAGTAAACCCACTAAAGAAAACCAACATAAAGATATTGTTGCTTTAGTAAATTCCTTAAACCCTTTAACCTTTTTATCAAACAATGAAACATCTCTCGACAAACAATATAGGGAAACTGTACCAATAATCACCATTTAGTGCAAGTTGCGAATCCCAATTGAATCTCTCTTCTCAAACTTACCCCGCACAAGTTGGACCATATGTCCATATCCCACTCATTAAGAGTATATGATAATGGTTGTTATTAACACAATAAAATATTTTTACTCTAGTCTCTACAGTGACATTTCTATTTCTTGAATTTTGTTTTTAAATCAGAATAATTCTTGGTAAATAGGAACAACTCTTCTTTAAAAGAGACAACATTTATGTGTTAAAATATACATTATTTATTTTATGCATTTTATTTATCTTTTAATTTACGATATGGTAAATTCTGTTATATTATCTAATTATCTTTAATGTATTTTAATTAATGAATTTTTTGTTTTATTTATTTGTATCCACGTAATTTATTTTTATAATTTACAATAACAAAAAAAATTATATTTATAGATTTTAATTTATTAATAAATAAATAAGTATTTTTCTTAATATTTTGTAAAGCATAAAAGTGTGAGACCCAAATAAGAATAAGAATGATAATTATTATTGAGGAAAAATATATGTTGTTCTTCTTTTAAGGAGAGTTGTAAAAAATTATAAAATAATATGTCAGACCTAAATAAAAATGTGCTCTAAGGCATCTCTTTTAATCATTCTTAATGGGAAAAAAAGTTTATTTACACATCTAAATCAGCATGAATACACGTTAGACAAAAAAAATCGCAAGGAAAGAAATGCATTAAAGGAGCACAAGGTTTCTTTACCCCACATATAAAGGATTATAATTGAGACAACTTATGTTTACAAGAGTATACTGTTAAAGATTAGGGGACTGTACACAATTGGAAAAAAAAAGCAGCTAGATTCAGACCAATATATAAACAGTACCACATCTAAGATTTACTTTGAATTAAATTTATTATTTGGATAAAACTAACCTCGTTTCCTTCTAATATTACTTCATTTCTCATAATCCAAATAAATCACATTATAACAATCAATAACATTCTCCAAAAACCACTTTTGTTTTTACACCTTGAATAACTCACTGATAGTGTTTACAAGATTTATTAAAATCTTCTATTAACTATATAATAAAAAAATGTCATCCCTCATCATCCATTGTCATATGTCAATTTTCCATTCATTTTCCCTTCAAAATGATTTCACCTCATTCATATGTACATTCTCACACTATATCTTTTCTTTCATTATAATAATATTAAATTCATTATTGCATTTCTTAATAATTTCAAAACAAAAAACATAACATTGTGCCTTTATTTATGATAAATACACTATATATTCCATTTCCTTATTATGATAATATAGTAATATTAAATAAATTATTATATTTCTTAATAATTTCAAAACAAACAATATGACAATAACCTTTATCTGCGATTTAACTACACGTCACACTAAATCTATTTATTATGTAATGAGAAAAGTTGATGATGTCATCATTGGACACATGTCAAATATTGTTACAATTTTCTCCTCATAAACAGCTCCACACACTTATTATGCATCAACCCACACATTATCCACTTCTCATAAAAAATATAATGTTTTAAACTCCTTCCATATCATCACTTACCATATGTTACTTCCTCCTTAATTTGTTTCCCTCCTAAAAGGTTCAATGTTACTACCATGTACATACACATACTACATAATCACTTTTGTATGATGCATATTTTCATAATTAACGGTAAAAAAGAATACAAAGTATGTAATTTGTTATATTATTGACAATAATGAAAAATAATTACTTCAACACTCAAACATTTTAAAGTTTTAATTAACATAATTATTGGAGAGGTGATGGATACTATTTCATATTTATATTAACATTAATTTGCTAAAATTTAGAAGAAAAATATATATCGTGTAATAATAGTCTATTATTTTCCTTTAATATTTTAATTATGGGAGATATGATGAATACTATTTCATATCCTAGTTAATGATAAATAACTAATAATATATAATCATCCAACTAACTATTCGACTAATTAATACTTTCATTATCAAATATTATGACCTCACTTTTGGTAACAAAACCTTAATATAATTCATTCACCCTCTCTTGTGTAGTTATTTAATTTAAATTGAAAAAAACTATTCATTTTTTGCTCATTCAATATTTGCATTAGTCTATCTATTATATTTAACATTTACTATTACTTTAAGAATTACTGTACTTTTCACTCTACCAAAGCTTTGTGATATTTTTTCCACTGAATTTTAATATCAATGTTTAGATTCTTTGAATTTTAATATCAATGATTAGATTCTTTGAATTTTAATTTTTCCTTATTATAATTGAAAAAATCAAATTTGAAATTGAAGTTTTTTTTTGTAACTTTTAAATATTTTTTTAATAAAGAAGACTCATATAATAGCATGTTTATTTTCAAAAATCACATTAAATATCATGTTTCGGTTTCCTATTTTCATTAGAAAATTCAAATTCAAAATTATCATTTATTTTTCATATATGTTTGAACAGGAAAATACACGAGTAACATGTGTAGTTTAACTATGCAAATACATGGGTAATATGTGTCTTTTAATAATGCGAATGTACATGTAATATGTGTATTTTTAACCATACGAATGTACGAGTTACATGTGTGTTCTTAACAATATAAATGCACGAGTAACATGTGTTTTTAACCATGCGGTAAAAAATATCACCTCGTACTAATACACGGGTAACATGTGTGTTTTTAAGTATGCGGTAAAAAAAATATCACCTTGTACTAATACACAGGTAACTTGCTAGTTAACTAAGAATAAAAACATTTCCAAATTTGATGTAAAGCTACATTTAAGAAAAAATGATCTAATGATTCACAATGATCTTCGCACAAAACACACGATAAATCCTCCACCCTATGTATAATATTTATTTTATGCATCTCGTCTTCATGGTCACTCTACCTCTCGTATCTTTCCACACAGCAACAAACTTTTAAAGGTACAAAATTTATTAAACACTTATTAAGCAAGTTACCTATATTTGTTATGGTTATATCTATTTGAGCCAAATATGTTTTGACGACATAAATCCTAGGTGACTCTAAGTTGCACTTCCAAGTGTCTACCTTCTCCTTTGTGCAAGAGTGGTGTTGAATCAAATCATACAATATTCTAACGTGATGATTCTAGGACCTAGAGGTAGAGTGTACAATATATGTTAAATATATTTAACGATTAAAATAATAAATATCATCAATCATAAAAAATGAATACATTAATGTCATGTCAATACTGTTGAATATTTCTCACTAAATATAAGTCACTAGATATTTCTCATTCGATTACTCAAACTATTTTTCATAATTTTCATAATTGAAAAAACTATTTTTACACTTGTATTGCTAACTTCAAAAGAAGATAAACAATTATTGATTCTTTTCAAGCAAGCAAATTCAACATTGTTATGCATATAAATGATGTAAGTCTTAAGTTAATTATCAAACATCGTTAAATAAGTTGAACAAAACTTTGTAAATTCAATCAGTTTTGTCCTGTCAAAACTATAGAAGAAATCGATTAGACTCAAACAAGACATATAAAAAACAGTTATGACCATGAAATTACTTAAGTTGTATATCCACAATAGTATAAAATAATTCAACACGATAATGATTATTTATTTTTCACAAAGTCTTTCATGTCTTTAACAAAAATTGGACTTATAGAATTATAGGTGATATATAACAAAAATGCACACCCTCACATACATGTAGCTTCGTTACTCCTTCTAGCCGTTCTTCCCCTCAAGCATACAAGTTCCTCCTTCATACAATCTCAGAAATATGTGAGAAATAATATGGAGTTTTGTGTTGTTTAGTAGTATAGAAAAAGAAGAGAAAATAGTAATTAAAGTCCCCACTCTTCCTCTCTCACTTTCTCTCCACATGTGAGAAGAAAGAAATTTGGTGGACCCTGCTTCATTTTTTACTCTCTTCTCAAACTCCCTCGTCAACCAAAGGAGAGAAAGATAATCTTTCTTTTCAATTTCTCTTCTCTCATTCTCATTCTCCTCCCTTTCCCCTCTACCAACGGAAGGCTAAGTCTCTACTACCCATATGTTTTGTCGATAAGAATAGGGAATACAATCTATCACCCGATCTCTTTTAAATATATTCAAATCAAACTAGAAATTGTTGTTTCTAGATAGTCACCGATGTTTTGTAGATCCTTCCACCATCTTAAAGAACTTGGTGAAGTTGTTTCCCTGAAAAGAACTAAAATATATACAAGATTATATTAGCTTTTTCCACCTGTAGTGGTTTGATAATAATTATAATTTTTTCAATTGTTTGTTGTTTAAATTATACTACTTCAATGCTGAACCCAAACCAGTATCTCAACTTGCAAATTCGAGATAAGGGAAAAGTCACTTTTGGTATTTAAATGGAGTCAGACTCCTCTCTAATACTAAAGGGGAGAATGCTTTTTCTTTTTTCGTTTTAAAGGTAAAACTATATTTTCATTATAAATAAGGAGGATACAAATGTTATTACATATAGTTTTTCTATTATTAATTTCATGGTACTTTCATTTTCAATAAATCTACACTGCTTACGAATAATAATTGGTTAATTCGGGGATCGACAAATGTTAATATATTAGTATTTACTGGTGATGAGACTTAAATTGTCAACTTCCTTCACTCCACTCATTCTCTCTTAACCATCAAACCATCTTATATCTTTTTTAATTTGATATGAATGAGACTCGAACCTACGACCTTTTTTATTTCATTCATAAAGAATGGAACACATATAATATCAATATGAAAATTTATTTATATTATTAGTCTCAAAATTTTAAATTATTTAATAACTTCTTAAATTATGTATATAATCTTAAAATTTAAAAAAACACAGAACATGATAGTATAACTGAAGATTATATATCACAATTCAAAATTTCTTTTGGATTATGTTAAGTGCCAAATTGTTAAGGAAATTCATATGCTTTTTGGATACTTAGTGCATATTTATGAAATAACTGCGTAAGATTTATGATAACTTAGTGATCTTGTTTTGTGTAGGAAATTTTATGTGTTTATGTTGTTTCAGGATAAGATTCATGAAAAAAAGGAGAAAAATAGAAGATTGATACTTCTGAGCACCGCAAGCTTCACCCAAGCAATGACAAGGTCGCTCAAGCCACAAATAGGAGAAAAATCACCAGAAATCATTGTTGTCCCTTGTCCAAGCGACACATGGAGCAAAAAAGTCTCTGATGTCCTTCCTGGTCCTCGCTTAAGCAAAGGATCCTCGCCCAAGCGAGGGATCCTCGCCCAAGCGAGGGATCCTCGTCCAAGCGAGGGATGCCTCGCCCAAGCGAGGGATGCCTCGCTCAAGCGAGGTGCTCAGGTATGAGAGCCTCTTATTTACTCGCCCAAGCGACAATCTCTAGCTTGGGCGAGGGTGTGGAAGTTAGAACTAATATTGGCGGTTTCGGAAGTCAAAGAGGAACACTATTCACTTTTCAGAAGATATTCAGCACGAAAATAGAGAGAAAACACAAGGAGATTATGATAGAAATTGTGGAAACGATTCTACTTCACATTATTCCTTGTATAATTTCATGATTCGAGTGTTGTAATAGCGAGAAGGAGTAATTAGATCTTGCTGAGGGATTCAAAATGTAATCTTCTAACCTTTACACTCCTGGATTTGATTCCATTGTAATTGTTATTTGATTTTGGGAAGTTAATCCCGTTCCTAATGCATGAATTTAATTTGCTACTAATTTCTTATTCTTGGGTTCAAGTTTAATTGGGAAGTTAAACTTGACACCGAACCTAGATCATCTTGCTTCATACATCATTGCTCTAGGAATGAAGAATTATGCATGAATTGCTTTTACATGGAACGTAATGCTAGTTAATTGGTCAAATATCCAAGGAGTTGGTATTTGAGCAATTATCTAAGGATTTTACACTCAATGGATTGATGTGAATGATTTGAATGATATGTGCATCTGAATCAGTAACTTCACAATTTACTTGGAATTGAATCCATGGATATAATTGGGAAAGAACGATGCATTTCGATCCTAGTTTATTTTACTTGCTTTTCGTTCAATTTATGAGTTTTTACAATTAAACACAAGATTTTATAAAAACACCATTGTAAATATACACTCAATTCATCATTGTAGGAATTAGTGAAAATCTAGTTTTCCCCCTAAGAATGATATCTCGATATTTTATCAGATTTTATTACTTGAACGATATGGTACACTTGTCGTTCCGTAAATATCAAACAGATTATATAGAAGCAACCAAACCAGCCATTTGTACATTTAATGTTATTCTAATTTACAAGTAATGTTTTAGGTATAATTAATCTAGGCCTGTTTTGTTTTGAAATACAAGTATTTTTCGGCTAATAACATGACACTAACATTTTCGAAATATCCATATCACCATAATAAATTTTGCTTCTCTACTAGCAGTTTATTCCACATAATAATGACTCAGGATCTCAAATGAAAGGAATATTTATACTATATATAATATATATACTACATATATATTTATATCTATACTATATATAAAGCTAAAATATATTATAACTACCTACATGATATGATTTTTATTTACTTATTTTGCCCTTACAATTAATAATTATTAATATTTTTCTATACAATAAAAAATATAAATGGAGGTTAGAGGAAGTTACATCCACTAAATATATCAAACTACTTATGCAATTTTTAATAATATCACAATTCATTTTTATATTTTTATTAAAAAATTATAATATTACATACAAAAATATGATGTAATTCTCTAAACTTAAATATATAAAATTAATTGTTCAATACTGAAAAATAAGAATGCGGGTTGGCAGACACAGAGTGACTGTCGACACGCTAGTTACATATAAAAGCAAAACATTGTGTAACTATCACGACAATGTAATTTTACTTTCCTATTTTGCCCTTAATACTTTTAAATTTCTACAAAAAAACAATATAATCATATATAACTACCACAACATATTAATCAATTCTCTCACTTAAACATTACAATAAAACAACAATTTATAATATAAGGTATATCTAATATAAAAATATAACAAAAAATATAATCAATAAAAAAAAAATTCAAATTCTTCAAAATAAAATATATAAAACTTAAATAAGAAACGCCTTTCACTACACTAGTATTCAATAATATTTTAAAATAAGAATGTGAATTGGGAGATATGAAATACCTATTACTACAAATAAGTGGGTTAAATACAAAATCTTAACTTAAAACCTTAAATATTAGTTCTATAAGTCTTATAACTTCTTTTATACGTATAATTGACACTTGTAATTCCTAACAATCTTCCCATAAGTCTTTAACATATGGAAATACTAACTTTTTTTTAGTATATCACAATGTAGAGAAGAGCTCTACTTGCTTCCTCATTTTATTCCTTACAAATATCATGATAGTTTCTTCATATGCTTGTATTATAACTACTAAAAGAACATGCCACCTAGTTTCCATATTGCTAGAAAGATTTTGACAATGGTCCATATGAAATCTCACATGTAGATCCAAAAGCAACCATCATACACTATATTGTTAGGAATGAAGGAGTCCAAAGCGATATAAGTAAATTTAACATTATAAATTGACTTAAAACCTAGGAAATTAGGTCTATGAGTATTGTCACTTGTATAAAATTAAACATACCATTTTTCAGTAATAAAAGATTTCTTATACTCACATAACTCACTTGAAAATTGTCAACATAACTATAGAACACACCAATCTAGAGCAGTCATTAAGAGGCTTCATAAGATAATAATGGACTTCAATCCCCATAAAATTAATTACTAACACAAGAGCACATACTTATTCTTGGATGTATGTTTGGTATAGATTATGTTTTTAATTCCAATTTATAAACTGTGAGATTATAAACCGTGAAATTTATAATTTGTTAACATTATAATCTATTTATGTTTAGGTAACTTAGTTGAAAACTGAATATAAATTAATATGTTTTGTTTGGGTTTGGTAGAAAGATTGTTTTTTACATAGTAAATTACATGAAAAATGTACGATGTTATTTGTTTATGTTATGATTATTTTGGTTGCTTTTTACACTATTTTTTAAATCTGCATTTTTTAATATTTACCAACATATATATTTTTACTATAAATTTTTAATATTGCATAACAAAGGCTAAAAATATATAAAAATAAAATACAATATAACAACCAATAAATAAATAATAAGTTATTTATACAATTTCACAAAATAAATAATACAAATGTCAAGTTTTATATAAAAGTTTTAATAAGTTACAGTGATGATGTGAAGAATTATGAAGTTTAATGGAAAATGAAAAAGGAGGAGGAGATAAAAGTTATGATAGGGTAAAATAGAAAGTGAAAATTTAAAAAAAAACAAGCTAACAAAAACAAGCCAACCCATGATTTTGAAGCTTATACTTTTGATTTATTTTTTCAAAAAAGTTGAGTTTATAATGTTATTTGGTTGCCAAATATACATAATTTATATTTTCATATTATTTTTAAAAAATAAGCAAAATCTACAAAAAAAAAAATAAAAAAAAAAAAAAATAAAAAAAAAATAAATAAATAAATAATAAGTCATACCAAATATGGGCTAAGAAAGACAAAAATATACATGCTAGATTATTATGAGAATCACATGTGGGGTTCTCTTTATTATTGCTCATCATATAAACAAGATTTAATTAAGGTTGAATCAACTTCAATACATCACGACTTCTAATTTTATAAACATGGATAAAATATCACAACCCTTACTATTTTTTTAATGCAAAAGTGCAACTACACCCATTACTATCATATCATAAAAAAGTTGTTGTCACCATGACTTTTACTATTATAATTAGAGTAAATATCACTTCAGTTCTACATGTTTTTTTACATTAAAATTTTGTATCCTCAAAATTTTAAAAACTCAAAATGGTCTTTAAATTTTTTATATGTGGATCAAATTAATTATTTTTAGCATATTTATAACATTTGATAGAGACTAATTTGATCCATATTTAAAAATTTTAATACCATTTTAAGTTTTTCACTTTTTAAGGAATCAAAATTAATAAAGTGAAAAAACTACTATTTACTATTCACATAAGATCTAGTTTGATAATTCATTTTCTAACCTCTCACTAAATCAGTCTAACCCCTTTGTAAAGTCTTTGAACCATATAAGAGAACAATAGCCTCAGTATCAGTATCTTTACCGATTTCCTCCCATTGAAGTAGGAACTTATCAGAATTTCCAGAGAGAGAGAGAAAGAAAGAGAGTTTTGAATTGCACAAACTCCAAAGAAATACTTACCTTATATATGAATGATGCTACTATTTACATGACAGTTTAAAGCTTTGTCTAGTCTCACTGTCTGTATATTTATGAATGAAAATTACATGAACTCTGAAACTCAACTCTCGACAAAGCAAATAAAGCTATCAGTATGGCCCCCCAAGCATCTGAATCCAAAGACTGAAAAAAGAGCAACCAATAAAGTACATAGTAACACTACAAACAAGTTGGTGACTATTAACTCCTATTTGCAATAAAAGAATGCCACAAGTAACTAAAGTGGGGAAAAACATACATAAGTTATTGCATTTTACCGCATCCAAAGAAGACATGGAATATAATCTGTAAATACTTTACTCCTCATAAATGATTCACCTTCAAGTACATTCATATTTATTACAAATATTGGACTATGTAAATGTCACACTCACACAATACAAAACTCTTGTTACTTCTTCGCATACCCCTTTTACTGTGACTACTAGTTAATTACTGCCCCTACTTAAAGATTTACTACTCCTATTACTGCTGCTAGTTCTACCAGTAATACTGCAGTTACGATTGCATAATTTGAATCAAATTCCATAAGGCATATTATAATTTGCATTGCAGTAACCCTATCTCAGATCACTAGGGTATGCATAATAACAAGACGATTAATTAATGTATATGCATAGCCAAATCCAAAGAGAACCTTCATGACTATATATATATTATATGGAACTAGGGTTTTAAATTATGCTCTACTTATGTAATTATGATCACATATGATTTTGAGTTTATGCAACTACAATGCAATCATGGTTGTGGCAGTGTCAACTGAGTACCTTATTTTAACAAATATCCATGATTGTGGTAAACAACATGTAATTGTTGCAATGCCAATTTAAAATCATATATAGGAAGTGCTTGAAGAGAGAGAATATTTCTCACTCAATATAATTATATATGAATGATAAGATTAAAATTTTAATTAATAATCACTTAAAAAAGAAATATATATATATATATATATATATATATATACTAATAGTATAACAAATTTTTACATTATCTGTCGTTTATTTTAATCATTATTGACTATTGAATAAAAGTAATACAAATGAATTGTGAATAACATATTGACTATGTATAAATCTTTATACTGACAATACATAGACATTCCTTAAAATAATTGTGTGTTATTATCTTTTAATTTGTACCATTAGGATAATATTCAATTATCCAAATTAATTATTATAAATTTTCAGATTAACATATATTCTCATCGAGTCGTTTCCTACATATAAGTGACTCATGTCAGAATAATTATCATATATAAATTGTGAGAAAAATAAATCTCCATCATAAACAAATGATTAGGATTAAAAATGATTAATAGTCACATTAATACTTGAAAAATCATACACATTTATATTTTAATCTTCATCATTTCAATAAGATCTAATTAATGATTCATATTAATTATTTTCATTTTTCACAATAATAATTAATAATTAAATAACTATATATACATTAGTTTGTATGTGTATATACGTATCAGTTTTTATATTTACACTTCACAATGGTAGTTAAAGTTTTGGGAGTTTTTGTAATTGTGGTTGCATTAGTTATATTTTTTCACAATTGACATATTTTAATTTCTTTTAGGACTAATAATCACACTATAATCACAATCACAATATAAAATAAACATCTCTCTAATTAGTTCTCCAATGAACATATTAATAGAGGACAATGAGTGCCCAATCCAATAAGTAAAACCAAAGTTAAAAACCCTAATACATTGTATATATATATCTTTCGACGAAAAAAAATGAAATTGCAGGAACATTGTGTTGTAATTTGTGGTCACTAGAACATTGTGTTGTAATTTGTGGTCACTAGAACATTGTGTTTATGAAATTGAAGGAAATGAAGCAGCACATGATGATGTTGTAAAGACTTCCATAATCACAAGAGTACAGTCTCAATTACGATTACAAAATACAATTTAAAATGATTGCAATATTGAATTAAAGGACAAATTGGTGAAATAAAAACTTTTTAAGTTGATACTATAATCTTGTAGGACTAAAACATGGTTTACACTATTAATAGTGCAGCTACCATATTGTGCTTGTGATCTTACTACTAATTATTTGTTGCATTACTCGAAGGTGGTGGCAACGTAGTAGTTGAAGGTTGTGATGGGTCCTGAACCCGAGGAAGTGGACGCTTACGCTTCTTTTTCTCGTAGCTAATTCCTCTAGCTTTAGCTTGTGACTCACGCACTTCACGAAGATAGAGCCTCACAGCACGAGCACCAAATGGGTTTGCCTCAGGTTTCCCTCCATTCTCTTCAAATGCAGCTCTAAGGCGACCTATTAATGCATCAAGGCTACCCCATGCTTGTCTTAAAGGGCAAGGACATGGCGCAGGTGGGTTTGGGAGACCAAAGAATGGACATAGCTGTGTGTGAACCTTCGTTTTCCCGAATTGGTCCAGGTACCTGATATAGAGCATTGAATCAGAATACTATCCTGTACTAGATAAGATAATGCTATGAAAAAACAAAGAAAAAACCACATACGATAACACTTGTATTCATTTATTTATAATGCGAAAACAATTCTATTCTTAAATCTAAAAGTAAAAACAACACTCACCTCTCAGGTACACGAAATGATATTCAGACATCTGGATTATTAATTGCTTATTAGTTAATATGATATTTATATTAAAGAAAATGAATTATTCATTTACATTATAAGATTTTTGACACTATTAATTGTGCTAATAATTATTAACTTTTAAGTAAAAGTTACACATATTATAATTTTTATGGTGGTCGATTGAACTTAGTATTATTTAGTTTGAAGTTATCTCCAAGATTGAAAGGGGAGGTTAAATTGATTAGTACCTGAGAAACTCGAGAACATGAGCACCACTACATATAGAGAGAGAAAGAGGGGGTCTGTGGTTGCGAAGGTATTGGCCAAAAGTGTTCCAGTCTCTTCTTTTTTGGTTCTCATAGCGACTTGGAGTTGAAGGTGGTGATGATGAAGCTGAAGACACTGTGGTGGTGGTTGTTGTCAAATTCAAATTGGAGTTGGAGTTGTTTTCTGCTGTGTTAATTGTGACGGGATTCATGTTTGTGTTTGATGAAGACTCAAATTGATCTCTAAGGGTATTCATGATGAGTAGTTTTGCTTTTTGTGTGATCTCTGGATTTGATATATTAATTCTCACTGTTTGTGAAGCTTTTTCAGGTTTCTAAACTTGAGGAGGGTCTTATATATAATATAAGAGTCTCATGCATATTGATAATTAAGGAGAAGGGAAATCAGAAGAGAGTATGAGAAAAAAAGGTTTGATCAAATTTGAGAAGGTGTTAAATTAAGCTTCAAAAGAGAGAGAGAGAAATGGTTTGAACAGGTAGATGAGATGCTTGAGAGTTTGAGATACTTTTATTTCCAATCCGGAAGCAATTATAATGTTAGTTTTTATTACTTTTTATTTCAAAAAATTGTTTTATTTTATTCATGTGAAAATATAGTATTGGTTAGGAACAAAGAATAAAACACTACTCTGTCCATATTACAGGGAATGATGTGGGAAGGGAGGGGAAAAGAATAGTAGAAACTATAAAAACTATTTTGTTATGAGGTTTCCTTCAATTCCTTTGGTTTTTGTTAACTCCTAGAATACTACTTTGAAAAGAGATTGTATGTAATAGGTGCTTTTTGTTAACCCTATTTTCCTGAAAACATTTTTAGGTATTTGGCAGATTTTATTTCCGGAAAAAGGGAAGCAACTGGGCTCCTGGGAGAGAGAAAAGGATAGGGTTGTCATTAAGAAAGATAGATGCAATGTCTTGCCTTTTAGGACTTTTGTGGAAATTAGAATAGGTTGATATGAATAACTAATATCATTTATTATCTTAAATTATGTCTCTTATATACAAATGAAAACATTCATTTTAATTATAAATTTTAAATATTTATTATTATTGTTATTTTTGTTTTATTAATATTATAATTTAAGGTGATAGACTTTTATTTGATGAGAATGACATGTTCTTATTTTTAGTTTAGTATATGAGATAAAAATATCATCTTTGATAAAATTGAGATATTATTTTTAGTTATGTGTTAGATAACACTTTCCTTATAGGATCATTACTGGATAATTGAAAGCTGATTGATGCAGACAGCATAAAGCTAAGGAGTAAAAAAAAGGGAATACATGATTTTGTTGCTTCTTCTTTTGTGTTGAGTGACAAGTCCTTTTGTGAAATAACATCCTTGCCCTTTCATGTCACAAACTTTATCTCAGAAATATTGATCACCATCAACCGGGGTTCAGAGTTTAACTACAGGCAGAAGGGTTTGCATTATTTTATCTATATGGTTAATTTTTTTTAAATTTCTAATTCCCATACATATTTAATTTGTTGCAGATTATAATGATTTCAACTCCATGATTTCAACATTATATTAGAGATACCGTTGACCCGTCAAACACAATAAGATAGGACAAAGATTACCTCTACCACTCTATTGTCATATCGTTGAATAATGAAGACATCTGCTACTTGTTGCATGCTATCTATATCCTACTATGACCTTTAACGGTAGACAAAATGGACTTATGGCACAATGACAAAGAATAACACAAGCATAAGTCAACTACTTATAGAGTATGGACATGCCAAAGCCGTCTGATACGAGGAAAGGAACTATTGCCTGTATGGAGCAGACCCAACAAACCATTTGGTTGGCCAAGCCAACAACATCTACAAAAGAATATTCTCTTCTCTTCTCTACTATAAATAAGATAGTTTTCCCTTATGCTTCATTTGGTTGGGAGAAGAAAATAAGAAGAGAGAAATATGTGAGAAAGAAAGTGAAAAGAAAGAGATGAGAAAGATATGAGAAATAGAGTGGATTTTAGTGTTGTTTGATTGTATAGAAAAAAAGAGAAAAATAAGTGATTTTTCTCGCTCACTCTTCACTTGAAATGAAAGAAAATGTATGCAACACCAAGTAGATAGAAGGGATTGTATTGAATTCAATCAGTTTGTTGATGAAATGGATTTATGTGATCTTCCTCTAGTTGGAAAGAAATATACTTGGTTTTTGTCAAATGGCAAGGCGATGAGCAAAATTGATAGGTTCATGGTAAACGATAGATGGATGCTAGCATGGGGTAATTTGGTGTAATTGGGTCTCCCTAGGACATTCTTGGATCATTGCCCTATTTTAATTAAATCATATGTTTCTGATTGAGGTCTGTGTCCATTTCGCACAAATAATTGTTGGCTATCTGATCAGAGATTCAACAAGTTTGAAGAAGAGTGAAAAAATTGGATGATATATGTCAGGGATCATTTGGGTTAAAGGAAAAGATGAAGAAATTAAAAGGGGCTCTGAAGGTTTAGAATAAGGATCACTTTGGTATTCTAGATTGGAGAATTGATGATCAAGTGGAAATTATTAACTTTATTGATGCTAAGGGTAGTAATTGTACCATTTTAGAAGATGATATCATCAGAAGAAGAGAGGCTACAACAGAACTTTGGCGTGCTTCGAGTAAAAAAGATAGTCTTCTACATCAAAAATCTAGAAGGAAATGGATTTGTGAGGGAGATTTTAATTACAGGTTCTTTCATTCCTCTTTAAATAGGAGTAGGAGATTCAAGATGTTGACTGGTTTGAGCATTAATGAGTGGGTAGAAGATCTTATAAGATTTAAAGAGCACATCAGATCCTTCTTTGAGGCAAACTTTGTTGAAAGCCACTAGAATAGGCCGAATCTTGATGGTATAGAGTTTAATAGATTATTTGATGTGGATAATGATTTCCTAATGGCAAAGTTTGAAGAGAGGAGATTAAAGATGTAACTTGGAATTGTGAGGGAGATAAAAGTCTAGGTCCTAATAGATTCAACTTCACCTTCATCAAACATTTTTGGGAGTGCTTGAAGGATGGTATAGTATGAATGGTGGAAAACTTTTATCAATTGGGGAACTTATTCAGAGGATGTAATGCTTCTTTTATTGTGTTAATCCCAAATATTCATCGCCGTCAGGGTCTTGGGGGATTATAGGCTTATATCACTTTTGGAGTGTATTCACAAGATTGTCTCAAAATTACTTACTACAAGATTAAAAAAGGTGATTCACTTAGTTATTTTTTTTTATTATCAGTCAGCTTTTATCAAAGGATGATTTATCATGGAAGGTATTGTGGTTGTGAATGAGGTTATTGATCGGGCCAAATGGAAGAAGATTGGTGATTGCTTCATATTCAAAGTGGATTTCGAAAAGGCATATGACTCTGTTAATTGGAGTTTTCTCATTTATATGATGGGAAAAAATGGGGTTTTGTCTAAAATGGAGGAGTTAGGTTAAATCTTGCCTACAATCAAACTCGGTCTCTATTTTGGCCAATGACAGTCCAACCAACGAGTTCAGTATAGCTAGAGGTCTTAGGCAAGATGATCCAATAGGTCCATTTATTTTCTTAATTGTGGCGGAGGGGCTTGGTGGTATTATGCGAGAAGCGGTGAAAAAAGATATCTTCCAAGGATATAAGGTTGGAAATGATGGGTGAATATTTCTCATCTCCAATATGTGAATGATACTTTGCTTATTGGAAAGAACTCTGCTCATAAATTTTGGTGCTTAAAAGTTTCTTGAAATGTTTTGAATTGGCGTCTGGACTGAACATTAATTTCCAAAAGAGTAAATTCATAGGGGTTAATCTCAACTGTGAATTTATGTTGGTGGTGAATAATTTCATTTTGGAATGGGCTCTATCCCTTTTAAATTTTATGGAATCCCTGTTGAAGCTAATTCTAAAAGGCTCTCTACTTGGCCTCTTGTCATTGACTTTTTCAAGAAGGTATTGTCCCTCTGGCATAATAAGCTCATCTTTTTTTGTGGTCAAGTTACTCTCCTTAAATCGGTACCATGCGCCTTACCTATGTATTTCTTTTCATTCTTTGAGGCTCCAATTTCTGTAGTTAATGAGATTGATAAAATCCAAAAAAGATTTCTTTGGGATGGTGGGGAGGGGAAAAGAAGTATTCGTTGGGTGACTTGGAATAGGGTTTGTAGTTCTAAGGAGAATGGTGGTCTTGGAGTAAAAACAAATTGTTTTTAGTCAATCTAACTCTTTTAGGTAAACGGATGCAGAGTTTACTTTCTAAGAGAGATTCTCTTTGGGTAAAAGTGTTACAATCTAGATATGGAGTTTGGATCTTTCAAGATGACGATCGTAGTGATCTTGAGTGCTTTAGAAGTGGCTCGCCTTAGTGGAGAGATCTAGGTTACCTTAGTAAGAATAAATAAAGTGTCAGGAAAGGTTGGTTTGTTGATGGCCTTCAATGTGCTATCTCAAGAGGAGAGTAGAGATGACAACGTTATTTTCAAGAAGTATTAAAAATGTAATGTGTCACCAAAGATGAAATGTTTGGTATAAAATTTTTCTTGGATGGAGTCCCAACAAAGTTATGGCATGCTCAAAGGAGAGTCCTAGAAGCAAATGTTATGTTAGGTTGTGCTCTATGTGGGGAAGAGGAGGAAGCAATAAACCATCTTTTTTCACTTGTTTGAAGTCTTATCATGTTTAGCAACACATCTACTCTCCTTTTGGTATTACTTTTATTATTTTCAACGATGCTAAGGTAAACTTTTCTTCTCATATGTCCTTGATGTGTTTGGAGACCAATAGTTTAACAAAGTGGATGTTCCTATAGTTCATTGCTATTTGGACAATTTGGAATGTGCGGAACAAGATTACTTTTGAGAATTCACAATATCATTTTGAAGAGTTAATAGATCTTATCTTCTTACATTCGTGGAATATCTTTCGTGTTCGTTGTAATACTTTCAAGTTCTCTTATTTGGAATGGGTGTCAAACTCATATTTGTGTCTTTCTTTTTATTAGTTTTTGTAGTCGTGGATAGGAGCATCACTTGTTCTCCTAGCTCATACTTTTTCTTTTAATAAATTTCATTGACCGGTCAAAAAAATTCTATATGCATATTTGAGATTGTCTAATTACATATTTAAATTACTCTATTTCTCACCTCTATTTACCAATAAGTTGTTGGTCCAGTGATATAAGACGATGCTAAATCCTAAGATGATCAAAATGTAAAAAAATTAATTCATGGGAGCGACAATTGTTGGAAGAGGTAACTATATACTCAAATGTGATTAGTTACTTATCCAAAATGGTTAAGGATATCTTGATTGTCACTACTCTCTTCAACAATACCAAGTGTGTTTATCTTTTTCCTGCTGTAAATAGAATTGCCCATAAATTTATATCATATTGTTTTAAGCTTTTCATAAAAAATCATTCAATTAAAAATCCCTTCTCAACCCCATTCTTTATACTTTATACGTAACTCTTGCAACTTCTCTCTCTTTCTTTCAATTCCTCAATCCAATTTTGCTCTCAAACTCATCACACACTTGTTCATGCTAATTTCATACTCCTTTTACCAAAATTTCAATCTTTTTTGAATTCCCATGAAAATCTTCATCAGGGGGTGGGTCATTCTATGTTTTATAATCTGCACACACATATCCATTGAGGAAATAATTTGGCTACCTTTTTTTGAGAAAACAAATTCATATTGAGTTTGTTTTTGGAAATTATGATGAGAGGGCCAAGTAGAAAGCGTGATGGCTGAGCTTTGTGTTCTGATAGTGAGTTCATCACATTAAACTTTTCTCTTCATTCTCCATGAAAAAATTACTTTTTTTTTGTTTGGTTTGATAGCTGGAAAAATATTACAATTTTATCTTTTTTCCCTTAGGCATTGATTAGAATTTTAATTTTAATGTGAGTGTTAAATTGTTGGAATTTAGTTGTAGGTGTGAAATATAAAAAACTCTCAAGTATCACATAGAAGAATTTTGGAAGAAAACAACTCTCAAGTCCCATATTAGAGCATTAGAGAGATGATGAACTTGGAAAAAATCTCATGTTATAAATATAAGTCTCCTCCCTTCATACTTTCTTGTCCAAGTTGAATGCGTTTTCATTCAACTTTTTCTTTCTCCCTCATATTTTCCGCGGATGCATGTCCGACAAACTTCTCTCCATTTCTTTCCGTGACACTAAGAAATGGCACATATAGTCATATTGTGAGAATTTCGAGAACTGACACTAGTAGTTATTATGAACGAAAAGAATTGGCATGGGTAGCCATATTGTGAGCATTTTGAGAACTGACACTGGTAGTTAGTATTGTAGGAAAAGAATTGACATGTGTAGCCATATTGTGGGAATTTCGAGAATTGACACTCATAACCATATTGTGTTGGGTGTATTCGACATCGGTTCTTACAGTGTAGTAAGAATTCGATAACAAAGATCTGAGATGTTTTATCCTGGTGACAACGTGGTTGATAGTCTGCATGTACATTTTGGGCAGTGCCACGAAACGTCGTGACTCAGTTAGTAAGTATTATTTCGTGCCATTTAGAATTGTTGCAAGCTACAATAACAACAATTTTAAGATGTTTCTACTATAATGACATTCATAAATAATTTAGAATTGTTGCAAGCTACTGTTTTGACCCTAACAAACCATTTCGGTTTGATGGGACTAATTTCAAACGTGGTAACATAAGATAAAATTATTTCTCACTTTGAAAATTTTTGCCCACGTTCTGAAAATGATGTCACAGTGGTGCCAGAAAAAGCTGAAAAAGAGGAGAATGATAAATTGGTTATTAATATAGCTATATAGAATGAAAATGATTACATATGTAATAATTTCATTCTGAATAAGTTGTGAGATGATTTCTATGATTACTATAGCCCATATAAGTTTTCCAAATTAATTTGGTATGTACTTGAGAAAGAAATAAATATGATACTAAGGAAGGTGGAAAAAACAATGATGTTAGCCACTACCTCAAACATCGTATGACTGATAATAAATCAGTAGAGTCTCAATCATAGGAGATACATAGAATTACTCATCAAATCATTTTTGATGGTATGCCCATAGAGAGTTAAACTCAAAGAGCCTATGAATGTGTATTCGTTGGGTATGTTGTAAACAACAAGGCGTACAGGTTATATGACTTTAATACAAAAATGATCATTGAGTCTAAATGATGTTGATTTCAATGAAAAAGAAATTCTCTTTTAAAATGAGGAATAGTGGGGGCACATTAACTAGTCATATACATGTGATTAAATATAATGATAAAAATAAAAGGTTTGAAATAGAACCTAGAAGAAGTAAGAGTGCAACAACTGTTAGAGAGTTAGGCCTAATTATATGGTTTATATATTGGAGGAGAATCCAACAACTCTCCAAGAAGTTTTGACTTCATTGGATGTTGATTTGTGGTAAGAAGTCATAAATGATGAAATGGACTATCCAGAGTCTAATAAGAAACAGACTATTTTGCATCAATTCACTATGAAAGTTGAGATGATAGCACTAGCAACAGCTAGTGAAGAAGCAAGTTGGTTGAAAAGCTTGCTTGTAGAGATTTATCTATGGGGAAAATAATGTTAGCTGTGTTGATCCATTGTGATAGTATCGCGACTATTGCAAAAAGTGAGAACCGCTTTTATAACGGTAAGAAATGATAAATTCGTCATAAGCACAACACTATTAGAGAATTACTCTCTACAGAAGTTGTTAGAGTGGATCATGTGCGCACTGAGAATAACTTAGCAGATCCTTTGACGAAAGGACTAGCTAGAGAGAAAGTTCATATTACTTCTAAGATTATAAGACTATTGCCTTTAGAACGAGGATCACTCATGATGGTAACCCGACCTAACTGACTGGAGATCCCAAGAAATAGGTTCAATGGGTAATAACAAGTTGTGAAGTGATATGAGAATGAACATGCTATAAAACTATGGGAAGCATGATTCCTGTAGCATATGTAAGGATGAGTTAAACTCTTAATGAGATCTATACTCCCATTGGAGTGGAGTACCTAGGC